>NW_022681467.1:32264298-32539298 GCF_009764315.1 Trachypithecus francoisi
GCTGAGATCTGGCCACTGTGAAAGAGCACAAACACATTCCTCCTTCTTCCTGGACCCAGCACAAACACATTCCTCCATATAGCTCAACTTCCTGAGCCCAACATAACACATTTACACATTCCTCAGCCCTGGGCCCAGCACAAACACATTCCTCCATATATCTCAACTTCCTGGGCCCAGCACAAACACATTCCTCCAAATATCTCAACTTTGGAAAAACACCACCTGGAGAATCCCCCCCGATAAGGTCACAACCGTTTGTAAAAGCACGGGAACCAGGTCGGGCGCGGTGGCTCAAGCCTGTAATCCCAGCACTTTGGGAGGCCGAGACGGGCGGATCACGAGGTCAGGAGATCGAGACCATCCTGGCTAACATGGTGAAACCCCGTCTCTACTAAAAATACAAAAAACTAGCCGGGCGACATGGCGGGCGCCTGTAGTCCCAGCTGCTTGGGAGGCTGAGGCAGGAGAATGGCGTAAAACCCAGGAGGCGGAGCTTGCAGTGAGCTGAGACCCGGCCACTGCACTCCAGCCTGGGCGGCAGAGCGAGACTCCGTCTCAAAAAAAAAAAAAAAAAAAAAAAAGCACGGGAACCAATAGAAAACTACTAAATGTATAACTTAAAATGACAACCAATTGTAATGCTGTAACCAAAAGAATATCCTTGTTCCTCTGTAACTTAGCATATCCTGTTTACATCGGGCTATAAAAAGCGAGCACACGCATCGTTCGGGGCCCTCTTGTACGCTGTGGAATGGAGGGACCAAGTTCGAACTTGCAGTAAAGATCCTTGCCGCTTGGCTTTGACTCTGGACTCTGGTGGTCTTCTTCGGGGAATAAACGGTCTGGGCATAACAACTGCACTCCAGCCTGGGCGACAGAGCGAGACTCCGTCTCAAAAAAAAAAAAAGAATTGTAGCCCTGTGCATTCACATGTCTGATATCCTGCACCCTTGTGTTCATGAATGCAGAGATGTCAAAGAAAATGTTCTGGGGAGACAATCTCGGTTTCGCATTGTTTTACAGGTATTTTGATCAACTGGATCTCTCCGTTTATATGTTTGCTAAGAACACACATATAAAACCTGTGCTCAGAATCTGGATCCAGCAGGGTGAAATATGTAATACAAAGCAAAATGAAACCACTGCAAACACTTCGCAACTGAGCTGAGTGAACACAGAAAGGAGTGGGATTTCTACAGGTAGATAAAGGGAAAGGGTGAGTGCTTGAGGGCTTCCAGAATCAAGGCAAAAGCATAAGCAAAGCCCCAGGAGTGGGAACAGAACAGCTACCGAGGCAAGTGTTAGGTGAGGTAGACTGAAGGTGAGGCTGGGGCACAGGCTGGAGCTGACTGTGGCAGGCAGGATGCCACAGAAGGTGTCTGAAGTGACAGGATTTGATTTGTTTTAGGAGCGCCAATGGCCTACATGATAGACTGCAGTAGCAGCAAGCAGTGGTTAAAATTACCTAAGCAAGACCCAGTAATCCAGATGAACTTTTACTCCGGGGATTGCAGGTGGGGGGGTATACAAAACTCTTCTAAAATCAGGGATGATATAAAAGTCAGGATCACCGAATCGGAGTTTTGATTTGCTCTATACAAAGGACAATGCAGGCAGTGACAAACGAATGTACCCGTTCACTACAGAATGTGCATTAACTCTAAAACGTAGAATTTAAAAACTGGATCCCTAACTGCTAGGTACAGTGCTTAGAATACAGTAGATAGACTATAAATACTTTCTGGAAGAATGAACTCTCAAATCTGGATTTAATATAATCAATCATGCTTTCCTTGGTTCACTACTTTGCAATTTCTACATTATATAAGAAGTCTTGATACCTAGTAGACCAACCACAATCACTGTGGGTTTTTGTTGTTGTTGTTGTTGTTGTTGTTTTGTTTTGTTTTCTTTGAGATGGAGTCTTGTTTTCTCACCCAGGCTGGGGTGCAGTGGCACGATCTCAGCTCCCTGAAACCTCCGCCTCCTAGGTTCAAGCAATTCTCCCACCAAGGAGCTGGGATTACAGGTGTGTGCCATCACGCTCAGCTCGTTTTTGTATTTTCAGTAGAGACAGGGTTTTGCCATGTTGGCCAGGCTGGTCTTGAACTCCTGACCTCAGGTGATCCGCCCATCTCGGCCTCCCAAAGTGCTGGGATTACAGGCATGAGCCACAGCCACTGTTTTTTGACATCTACTCTCTCCCCGGCTGCCTGAATGCACTCAGTCTTACTCATTTTCATATTCTTCATAGCAGAGTAAACAGGAGATGCTCAAAATATGATGTTGAATGAATAAGTAAGCAAGAATAGTTACTGACAATGACTAGAATTTGTAGAATTTCTTTTTGTTCTTCAATGCATGGATATTCCTCTTAATCCCTACACACTTGTGGGATAAAATGCTCTGGCAGGGGAACTAGGTTTGACTGCGTATGAAAGAGCATCTACTTGTGGTATAGACAGGGCTGCAGAATTCTCATAAAAACTGAAGGTGTGGAAATCAGAAAGAGGAAGAGCCCTTATCTACATGGCCAAATTAATACAGTCTTGAAAAATAACTGTAAAGGTTGCTTTAAGTCCACACAGTTTTAAAAAGGCAAATAACTAGATACAAGATGAACTGAAATACTTAACATTATAAGGAAATTCTGATTAAGGATATTTTCTAAAAATATTTTCCTGTATTAAGTATATATATTCATTTTTAAATGTTTTTGATAGTTTAGAAGCATGTATCTCCACCTTTTTAGCCAGAAAACAGTGACCTTTATAAAGTTCCTTCTTGATAAATTGGGGTCACCTCTATAACCTTTTTACCTCTGGGGAATGTTTTTTGAGGAAGGGGAAATGAGCGTTACTGGCCTCTATGGGAAGTCATGCCACGTATTTCACACGGAGTGTTTTACAGGACAGTTCAGGGAGATGCGAATGTATCCTTTCACATCTGCATATTCTCACCCTACAAACATTTCCCCACTCTACAAACCTTCTCAACTATGTCTACACCTCTGATTATTTGTTAGACTTCCTTTCCAAAAAACTTCACTCCATAATGTTTTGCTCTATTTAGGGCAAAGAAATCAAGTAATTTCACAGAGATATTTAGTTAAGTTATACATGCTGTAGGAAACACATAATAAGACATATGAAAAACTATCAACTTCATTTGTAATCAAATACATGCAAATTAAAACAGTGAGATACTATTTTTAACCTATCGAATTAACTACTAATAAAGATTCGATGCTAGACAGTGTGCAATGAAACAGGCATGCTTATACAGTGCTGGTGGTAATATACTGGTGTATTCTTTCTGGAAAGGAACCTGGCAAAATGTATTAAAGACTTTGTAAAGATTTATAATTTTGGACACTATAATTCTACTTCTGGAAATCCATCCCAAGGAAATAATAAAAGATTCAAAGATTTCCTAAGGATGTCCAACAGTATCATTATTTTTGTTTTATTTTTTATTTTTTTATTTTTTTATTTTTTTATTTTTTTTATTTTTTTGAGACGGAGTCTCGCTCTGTTGCCCGGGCTGGAGTGCAGTGGCCGGATCTCAGCTCACTGCAAGCTCCGCCTCCCGGGTTCACGCCATTCTCCTGCCTCAGCCTCCCGAGTAGCTGGGACTACAGGCGCCCGCCACCTCGCCCGGCTAATTTTTTTGTATTTTTTAGTAGAGACGGGGTTTCACCGTGTTAGCCAGGATGGTCTCGATCTCCTGACCTCGTGATCCGCCCGTCTCGGCCTCCCAAAGTGCTGGGATTACAGGCTTGAGCCACCGCGCCCGGCCTATTTTTTTATTATTATTATTTTTTATTGAGACGGAGTCTCGCTCTGTCGCCCAGGCTGGAGTGCAGTGGCCGGATCTCAGCTCACTGCAAGCTCCGCCTCCCGGGTTTACGCCGTTCTCCTGCCTCAGCCTCCCGAGTAGCTGGGACTGCAAGTGCCCGCCACCTCGCCCGGCTAGTTTTTTGTATTTTTTAGTAGAGACGGGTTTCACCGTGTTCGCCAGGATGGTCTCGATCTCCTGACCTCGTGATCCGCCCGTCTCGGCCTCCCAAAGTGCTGGGATTACAGGCTTGAGCCACTGCGCCCGGCCCATTATTTTTATTTTTATTTATTTTTTTGAGACAGAGTGTCTCTCTGTCTCACCCAGGCTGGAGTGCAGTGGTGCGATCTTGGCTCGCTGCAGCCTCTGACTCCCAGGTTTGAGCGATTCTCCTGTCTCGGCCTCCTAAGTAGCTGGGAATACAGGGGCATGCCACCACACCCGGCTAATTTTTTGTATTTTTAGTAGAGATGGGGTTTCACCATGTTGCCCAGGCTGGTCTTGAACTCCTGACCTCAGGTGATCCACCCACCTCAGTCTCCCAAAGTGCTGGGACTATAGGCATGAGCCACCGCACGTGGCCAACAGTAACATTAATAGTGCAAAATCAGAATTAATCAACACAAGAACAAAGTTAAATAATGGTAAACCTACAGAAATACTGATTCTATAATGGAAAAATGCTATCAATAGTGTTAAGTCAGGCCCCCAATCTTATATATTTAATATAATCAGGTCTACATAAGGCAAAAAATAATACTCTGTCTTTAGGTAATAGGATTATGATTTTCCCCTCATCCTTCTATTTTTAAATTTTCTTCATATTTTCTACAATGAGCATATATCATTTTTATCCATGTGTTATGTCCTTCAGAAGGAGGCAGAGGTGGCCTTCCAGCCTGCTGGATTTATGGTGGTAATCTATTCCAGATTAGAGGCTGAGGTTCTCAGAAATCTGACAACAAGTAAATGGTGCTTTAGTTGTACTACTTGCCACAAAGCAATCAAGAAAAAAACTGATCCCAGCTAATGAAATCTAATGATGAATTAATTTTCCAAAATGTATGACAAAGAGCAAACTCTGATATGTGCAATCAGAAAGAACAAAAACTAGTATTTACTGACTGTTTCTAGTGTGTCAGCAGTGTGCTACATACTTTTTTTTTGAGACAGGGTCTCACTCTGTCACCCAGGCTGGAGTGCAGTGGCGCAATCATGGCTCACTGCAGCCTTGACCTCCTGAGCTCAAGCAATCCTCCTACCTCAGCCTCCAGAGTAGCTGGGACTACAGACTGTCACCACACCAGCTAATTTTTTTTTATTTTATTTTTTGAGATGGAATCTCGCTCTGTTGCCCAGGCTGGAGTGCAGTGGTGTGATCTTGGCTCACTGCAAGCTCTGCCTCCTGGGTTCACACCATTCTCCTGCCTTGGCCTCCCGAGTAGGTGGGACTATAGGTGCCCGCCACCATGCCCGGCTAATTTTTGTATTTTCAGTAGCGATGGGGTTTCACCGTGTTAACCAGGGTGGTCTTGATCTCCTGACCTTGTGATCCGCCCACCTCGGCCTCCCAAAGTGCTGGGATTAGAGGCGTGAGCCACCGCGCCAGGCCATGCCAGCTAATTTTTAAAAAAAAATTGTAGAGTTAGGGTCCCACTGTGTTGCCCAGGCTAATCTCAAACTCTTGAGCTCAAGTGATCCTCCTGCCTCAGCCTCCCAAAGTGTTGGGAATACAGGCGTAAGTCACTGCACCCGGCCTATACGTCTTATTACATTTTGATCTCATTCATCTTCACAGCATGAGGATATACTTACCACAGCCTCAACTGCAGGCGAATTGTCCCCTACCACCAGTAAAGTAGAACACCTAGGTAGGCAAAGTAAGAGGTGTCACTCAGCAAACAGGCACATAAATTCCACTGAACACCAAATTAGTCTATGAAAGGCAAAGATATTTGGCAAGTCAGCTGGGGAAACTGAGGAACTTACTTTAGTGTTTTTAATGTGTTCTCATTTTGGCCCGGTTTGGGTCTTTCGATGTTCAGGTCTCTGCGTCTAGAAAAACAAAGCAGAAGCAATGCCCTTTTTGGGTAAAGTCATAGCAACTCAGGTTATTTTCTGGTCATAAACACCAAAATTTATCAAGGAATGTGAAACTATCTTTTCTTCACACCTGAGAAGGGAAGAGGCCTGTGACTTGGTTCTTGAGTTGCCACTTCAGTGGCATCTGGTATGGAGCAGGAAGGAGGCTCCTGGCTTAACCCTGAAGGATTCTTTGGGATGCTACAAGGAGACAGCCTCAACACCCAACAGCAACACCACTGAAACTCTCAAGTCTTAAGTGTTTAATTAATTTATTTTTTTGAGACAGAGTCTCACTCTGTCACCCAGGCTGGAGTGTAGTGGCACGATCTCAACTCACTGCAATCTCTGCCTCCCGGGTTCAAGTGATTCTCCTGCCTCAGCCTCCCAAGTAGGTGAGACTACAGGTGCCCGCCACAATGCCTGGCTAATTTTTGTATTTTTGTAGAGATGGGGTTTCACTATGTTGGCCAGGCTGGTCTTGAACTCCTGACCTTGAGATCCGCCTGCCTCGGCCTCCCAAAGTGCTGGGATTATAGGCGTGAGCCACTGCGCCTGGCCCTAAGTGTTTAATTTACAGGAATAAATTCCTTAAGAGAAGAGAATGATTTACACTTTGAGGAGGAGGGAGGGGTGTTTTCCTTGTAACTGAGTTTAGCACAGGGTTTAATCTTTCTGATTTCAACTAAAAATAGGGAGGCTCTGTTATATAGAGGAAAGAGCTAGAGAGACAAGGTTCTAAATCTGGCTTCACCCCTTACTGGCTGTATAACTTTGGTTAAGTTGATCCATTTCCTCAATCTTTGTCCATGTTTCTAGAAAACCAGAAGGGGCTCACATTTTCACCTCAGTGAAGCTCATCCCAAGATTAGATACAGTCCTCTCTCCTTCTCCCGCCCTCCTCTTTTTAGAGCTGTTTACAGTTAAGTGAAGAAAAAGGAAAAAAGTATACCCATTGTAGGAATTCAAGAAGAGCTGCAGGTTGTATTGGTTGATGTCTTGGGCAATATGCATTCTGTAGGCTTGGATCAGGTCCAGGTTGGCCTGTAACTCTTCCTAGAACAATTTAAAGAAGACATGGGCAAGCTTTTGAGCTCCAGAATAAGTCCATCTTGTTTGGTTTGCATTTTCATTACCACGAGTCAAATCGTGCAGCTCATGATGGGAACTGGGGCAGAGCCTGGGGACTACTGATGTGCTCGTAGGCTGAATGGCTGATGATTTGCATTAGACTGGTTCAGTGCCATATTCTGTGTCAGATGAGGGCAGCAAAGGATTCAAGTACTAGTTGTGGAACTTGGGTCACCTCATCACTCTGAACCCTGATTTCTTTGTGTGTTTTTTTAATGTTCTGCCATTCTTCACAAAAACGGAGATACTATAAAATGAAGACAATAACCAGCTATCTGACAAGGCTGTTTTAAAGATTAAGTAAGAAAAGTTATAGAAACATATAAACCACAAAGTGTAAAACAAATGGAGCGTAACATTTCTTTTTTTATGAGACGGAGTCTTGCTCAGTCACCCAGACTGAGCAATGGCGCAGTCTCAGCTCACTGCAACCTCCACTTCCCGGGTTCAAGCGATTCTGCTGCCTCAGCCTCCTGAGTAGCTGGGATTAGGGACATGCACCACTACGCTCAGCTAATTTTTTTGTATTTTTAGTAGAGACAGGGTCTCACCATGTTGGCCACACTGGTCTTGAATTCTTGACCTCAAGTGATCTGCTGCACCTGGCTACATTTCTTTTAATAACCATAAATCTGTGCAATTAACTTATCTATATCTTCAATGATATAATCAGCATATTACCTATCTATACGTACCACCATTTAATATTATACACTGTATAATTATATATTCCATTGTGTTTATGACACTTTATTGATTTAGTAATTCATTATTTATTTTAATCTTTTAAATTTTATTTCAGAGACGGGGACTCACTATGCTGCTCAGGCTGGAGTGCAGTGGCCAGTCACAGGCACTATCATAAGGTACTGCAGCTTGGAACTCCTGGACTCAAGTGATCCTCCTGCTTCACCCTCCTGGGGAGCTGTGACAACAGGCACACTCAACTGTGCCTGGCTGATTTATTTTAATCTTACTACCAATACTTTTAAAGGCATAAAATATGAGAGAAACAAAATGGTCTATACAGTGAAAAGTCTCCCTCTCCACCACCCACTGTTTAATGGTCACTCTGTTGCTGGCCTTCTCAGATGTCATCTGAGCTACACACATACATCATTAAGCAGTTTTAAGCAGAAAGGAAAATTCTTGCATTGGAGGAAAGAAATAATATCAGGGATAATTAAGAAGTCTGTTAATCCAGGGCAATGTGTAAAGTTCACCACCAAGCCTTGTTAGAGAAACACGGATATGAAAAAACTTTCTTCACATTTTCACAACCATGTGGATGAAATGAACCCAGAATACAGTTGGAAACTGACAAGAGTCTACCTGAAACTGAAGGGTACGTGAATCACTACTAGAAAAGTTTGTGAGAGCCCCAGTCTCATTCTAAAGATATTATAAGAAAAGTTAATACCAAATGATAGGCCAGGTGTGGTGGCTCATGCCTGTAATCCCAGCACTTTGGGAGGCTGAGGCAGGAGGATCTCTTGAGGCCAGGAGTTTGAGACCAGCGTGGGCTAACGTAGCGAGACCCCCATCTCTACAAAAAATTTTAAAACTAGCTTAGTGTGGTGGTACATGCCTGTAATACTAGCTACTCAGGAGGCTGAAGGAGGAGGATGGCTTGAGCCTAGGAGGTCGAGGCTGTAGCAAACTAAGATGGCACCACTGCACTCCATCCTGGACAACAGAGCAAGGCCCTGTCTCAACAAACAAACAAATAAACAGACTCCCATGTTTTTAAAAACACAAATTATAGTCCTCTAGACATTGTTCTACACTTGCTTTCCCTTGTAAAGTATGGTAAACATCATTCCTTATCCGGATATATAGAGCTATCTCATTTATTTACACTACCTGTCTTCCCACATCTTTGCTAGTACAAACGTATTTTTAATTTTATTCTCTTATTGGTGAAGTTGAACATTATTCATGTTTAAAAACCATGTTTGTTTCCATTTCAAAGTAATACAAGCATTAACTTGCTTACATGTTTTAAAATTTATTTTTAATTTTTATTATCTTTTTTTTTTTTTTTTTGAGACGGAGTCTCACTCTGTCACCCAGGCTGGAGTGCAGTGGCCGGATCTCAGCTCACTGCAAGCTCCGCCTCCCGGGTTTACACCATTCTCCTGCCTCAGCCTCCCGAGTAACTGGGACTACAGGTGCCCACCACATCGCCCGGCTAGTTTTTTTGTATTTTTTTAGTAGAGACGGGGTTTCACCGTGTTAGCCAGGATGGTCTTGATCTCCTGACCTCGTAATCCGCCCGTCTCGGCCTCCCAAAGTGCTGGGATTACAGGCTTGAGCCACCGCGCCCGGCCTTATTATCTTTTTGACTGGTCAAGAGCAGTAGTGAGAAAGGGGAAAGAGTAGAACAGGGAATTCAATCTGTAACTAACTGTGAACAATCAATTCAGATAATTCCCTACCTTCAGACCAGCCTGGATGCTTAAATTTTAAATGAACTCTTCAGTCTTATGAAAATCCACTGTGATCTCATATGTTTTAAATTAAACATATATTTTATATATATATGTAGATACATAGTTTTATATATACATAGTTATATATAGAGAAATTGTGTATATATATATATTACTCTCTGTATATAGTGAGGATGTTCTTGCTTTTTGGAAATTATTAAATACTGGTCTTAGCTTTCTCCTCAGAGGCCTATATGAAGTAGTATTTCTTTTTGCTATGTTGCCCAGGACGGTCTCAAACTCTGGGCTCAAGTGATCCTCCCATCACAGCCTCCCAAGTAGCTGGGACCACAGGCATGTGCTACTAAGCCCAGCTGATTTTTGAATTTTTTTTTTTTTTTTTTGAGACAGAGTTTTGCTCTTGTTGCCCAGGCTGGAGTGCAATGGCGCGATCTTGGCTCAATGTAACCTTCGCCTCCTGGGTTTAAGCAATTCTCCTGCCTCAGCCACCCGAGTAGCTGGGATTACAGGCATGCACCACCACACCAGGCTATTTTTGTTTTTTTTGTTTTTTTTTCCCCGAGATGGAGTCTTGCTCTGTCGCCCGGAGCTGGGGTGCAGTGGTGCAATCTCGGCTCACTGCAATCTCTGCCTCCTGGGTTCAAGCAATTCTCCTGCCTCAGCCTTCCGAGTAGCTGGTACTACAGGCGTGTGCCCCCACACCTGGCTAATTTTTTTGTATTTTTAGTAGAGGCAGGGTTTCACCATGTTGGCCAGGCTGGTCTTGAACTCCTGACCTTGTGATCCACCTGCCTGGGCCTCCCAAAGTGCTGGGATTACAGGTGTGAGCCACCGTGCCCAGCCTAATTTTGTATTTTTAGTAGAGACAGAGTTTCTCCATGTTGGTCAGGCTAGACTCAAACTCCTGACCTCAGATGATCCACCTGCCTTGGCCTCCCAAAATGCTGGGATTACAGGTGTGAGCCATGGCACCCGGCCAATTTTTGAATTTTTATAAAGACAGGGTCCCATTATGGGGCACCTGCCTCAGCCTCCCAGGTAGCTGGCACTATAGGCATATGCCACCACGCCCCACTAATTTTTGTATTTTTAGTATTGATAGAGTTTCACCATGTTGGCCGGGCTGGTCTCAAACACCTGACCTCAAGTGATCTGCCCACCTCGGCCTCCCAAAGTGCTGGATTACAGACGAGGAGGCACTGCGCCCGACCCCTGATTTGTAGTATATTAATACAATGAACTGCTGCTACACAGTAATAAAAAAGAATGAACTACTGACACATGGAATGACACGGATGAATCTCAAGATAGTATGTTGAGCAAAAGAAGCCAGACTCAGAGAAGTAAACACTCTGTTATTCCATTTATATGAAGTTTAAGAACAGTCAAAATTAATCTATGGAGGTAACAGAATAGTGAAAACCTTGTTTGGGGTGGGGAATTATTGAGTGGGAAAGGATAATGAGTAAACCTTTGTGGGGTGATAAAAATGTTTTATTTGTGTTCTGGGTGGTAGTTACAAGAAACTATACATCAGTAACTGGTCACTGAGATGCACTTAGGATGTGTGTATTACACTATGTATAAGAATTACCTCAATTAAAGAGAGGGCAAGATGGAGGCAAAACCCAAAGGAGTCAGCTGGAAGAATTAAAGTGGTTGCCACTAAAAAGCAGAATATGGGGTAGGTGACAGATTCTTTGTAATAAGCCCTGTAGAACTTCTCTACTCTAAAATATATGTGAATTTGTAACTTTGATAAAAATATGATGAAATAAAAGACTACGGACTTTGGACTTAGCCTGACCTGGATTCAAATGTCAGCTCCACACTTACCATCTGGACAGTGGTGGCAAGTTATGTGGCCTCTCTGGTCTTTGGTTTCCCTATCTTAAAATCAGACTAATAGAACCATGTAAAACACAACTTGGTTTGCACATCTAAAGTACTTATAAATAATCAGTACTCGGTAACTGCTAGTTTTCTTCCCATCTGCCATTTTCCTTCAGATAGTATTTAAAAATAAGCAGATTACAATTGAGCACCCACTCTCGTCTCCCTATTCCAGACACCTCACAGCTCTCTGACCTCACTGCTCATTTACTCCATCACTCCTTTGTCGGTCACCCAACTCACTTTTCCCTTTCAAGGGTCCCCCTCACCTACCAGTTAAGCTCCCTCCCCTACCCAGCAATTATGTACACGATAACTGCCACTTTCTGTGAAGACTTCGGTTTCCTCACCAGTTGAAAAACACGGGGCGTGAACAAGATAATCTCTAAGCTTCTTTCAGCACTATTATATCACGGTTTTCCCCCCTGAAATTTCTGTTTCTATGAAGCCTTTCCCAGACCTCCTAATGGCTCTAAAGATGTCTGGGGAGGCACGTGATGTCAAACATTAACAGATGGCATGCTACTTACAGGAACAGGTAGCAGGAGATGCTATCTTCTCTCATAGCTCCACATGTCAACTGCCATGTGGCAATGGGTTAAAGATTCACCTTTGCAGGGCCACATGCCTTTCAGACTACATTAGAACTGTTATTTACTAGGGTCAGGTAAATTCTAAGGCAACCCTTCTTTCCTGAGGTAAAATAAGAATTTGCATGGAAACCAATAAACACAGCTCTTCTGGGTGGAACAGGTACTTACCGGCCCAAAGTGATGAGCCAAAATAATGTCCACAACATTGGTTGTCAGGCCAGAGAGCTGAAAAGGTAAAAACTCTGTGTTAAGAATGTAAGCATATGCAAAAATTTATCAAGCTACCCAATTAAAATGAGTGCACTTTATTATATATGTTATCTCTTAAAAAACAAATGAAAAACCCTTGGCCGGGCACGGTGGCTCACACCTGTAATCCCAGCACTTTGGGAGGCTAAGATGGGCAGACCATGGTCAGGAGATCGAGACCATCCTGGCTAACACGGTGAAACCCCCTCTCTACTAAAAATACAAAAAAGTTAGCCGGGCGTGGTGGCAGGTGCCTGTAGTTCCAGCTACTTGGGAGGCTGAAGCAGGAGAATGGCATGAACCCGGGAGGCGGAGCTTGCAGTGAGCCGAGATTGTGCCACTGCACTCCAGCCTGGGCAACAGAGTGAGACTCCGTCTCAAAAAAAAAGAGAAAAACCCCACAATTCAGTGTTATACATTTTCATGGTTTCAAAGAAACACAGAGACGAGAAACAAGTCAGAAAAAACTGTCTCCTTTCCAGGGTGATAATAAAGCCTGCTGTGAAATAGGGGACTGGAAGAGACACTGAACATTCCTTCTTTGAAAGCCTGAGACCTAGACCTCATGGCTGTTTGATATTTTATTCCTGTCTGTATTTCCATATTTACACTGGACTTATGGTTGATAAGGACTAACTTAACAATCACTCCCATGACTTCCAAGAGACAAAAACAACTTTTTTCTCTTTCTTCCAGTTTTTGCTATCTTCATTTCAGGAAGTAGGAGGAAATGAGTTGTTTACAGAACTTGAGAGTTTTACAGAACAGTTCTTGAGTTTTAAACATTTTTTCTCCTAATTTTTCCCATTTCAAAATGATGCATCTCACAGTCTAATAAATGCAGCAATCTGTGTAAATCCGCATACTGTAGTCTATTTTCAGAAAAATTTCTAACTCAAATTATGTTGCTGATTCCCGTTAAGCCTTCTTCCTTGGTTTTATGCTGAACTCGTACTGCTGATCAGGGGTGAAGTACTGAATTGGGGGTAGGCATGGAGAAGAGGCGCTAAGGGAGACAGACATGGCTATGCCTGGAGTAGGATCATATAGTCCCAGAAAGAAGTCCCGAAATCTTTGCATAGGTTATCAGTGATGCACAGGTTATGAACTAGAAAATCAGGCCGGGCGTGGTGGCTCACACCTGTAATCCCAGCACTTTGGGAGGCCAAGGACAGCGGATCACCTGAAGTTAGGAGTTTGAGACCAGGCTGACCAACATGGTGAAAGCCCATCTCTACTAAAAATATACAAATTAGTCAGGCGTGGTGGCACGCGCCTGTAGTCCCAGATACTCGGAAGGCTAAGGAAGGAGAATCACTTGACCCCAGGAGGTGGAGGTTGCAGCGAGCTGAGATCGTGCCACTGCACTCCAGCCTTGGCAACAGAGCAAGACTCCGTCTAAAAAAAAAAAAAAAAATTGTACCCACATACTAAGTAAGAATTAGGACACATTTGGTTGATTGACTGACAGGGTCTTGCTCTGTCACCCAGGCTGGAGTGCAGTGGCGCCATCATAGCTCACTGCAGCCTTGACCTCCCAGGCTCAAACATCTTCTGGCCTCAGCCACCCAAGTAGCTGGGACTACAGGTACGCACCACCACACCAGGCTAATTTTTAAATTTTTTTTTTTTTTTTTTTTTTTTTTTTTTTGAGGCAGAGTCTCGCTCTGTCGCCCGGACTGGAGTGCAGTGGCCGGATCTCAGCTCACTGCAAGCTCCGTCTCCCAGGTTTACGCCATTCTCCTGCCTCAGCCTCCTGAGTAGCTGGGACTACAGGCGCCCGCCACCTCGCCCGCTAGTTTTTTTTGTATTTTTAGTAGAGACGGGGTTTCACCGTGTTAGCCAGGATGGTCTCGATCTCCTGACCTCGTGATCCGCCCGTCTCGGCCTCCCAAAGTGCTGGGATTACAGGCTTGAGCCACCGCGCCCGGCCAATTTTTAAATTTTTTATAGTGACAAGGTCTCACTATGTTGCCCAGGGTAGTCCTGAACTCCTGAGCTCAAGCAATGCTCCTGCCTCACCCTCCCAAAGTGCTGGGATTAGCAGTGTGAAACACTGCACCCAACCAGGACAAATTTTAAAAAAGCCAGGTTGTGAGAAGGATTTCCACAGCATCTGGCGATAGTACTGTTAATGTGTTTTAGCTAAGAAATACCTCATTTCTCAAAAATGTAAACATAGGAAGAAATGGATATTTAGAGTGCAGTTTGCTGGTGACTAGAATATTTTAACAGTTTTAATAAAAATATGCTTATCACAGAAAATTATGAAAAAACAATACAAAAGAAAACATTTGTTTGTTTTCTTTTCTTTTTTTCTTTGAGACCGGGTCTTGTTCTCTTGTTCCGTCACCCAGGCTGGAGTGAAGTGGCGCAATCCAGGCTCACTGCAACCTTCACCTCCCAGGTTCAAATGGCTCTCCAACCTCAGCTCCCAAGTAGCTGAGACCACAGGTGTGCACCACCACACCTGGCTATGTTTCTGTATTTTTAGTAGAGATGGACTTCACCATGTTGGCCAGGTGGCCAGGCTGGTCTTGAACTCCTGACCTCAAGTGATCCGCCCACTTTAATGAATGCTTTAAAGCATTAAAACAATGCTTTAATGAATATTCTGGGTCTGCAACCCTCTTACTAGCAATGTAATTTTAAGCAAATAATTTCTCTGTGGGATAGTAATAGTACCAATGGATTGTCCTGAGGATGAAAAGGTTAAGTATATCTAAAACATTTGGCTGGGCGCGGGGGCTCACGCCTGTAATCCCAGCACTTTGGGAAGCTGAGACAGGCAGATCATGAAGTCAGGAGTTAGAGACCAGCCTGACCAACATGGTGAAACCCTGTCTCTACTAAAAATACAAAAATTAGCTGGGCGTGGTGGCATGCATCTGTAATCCTGGCTACGCAGGAGGCTGAGGCAGGAGAATCACTTGAACCCGGGAGACAGAGAGTACAGTGAGCTGAGATCATGCCATTGCACACTCCAGCCTGGGCAACAAGAGCGAAACTCCTTCTCAAAAAAAAAAAAAAATTTTAGAACAGTACCTGGTACACAGTAAGCACTATATAGGTGTTACATTAAAAAAAAAATTATTATCCATCTCTTTAACTCCTTTTGTTTGTTTGCTTGTTTTTTGAGATGAAGTCTCGCTGAGTCACCCAGGCTGGATGGAATGCAGTGGTACAATCTTGGCTCACTGCAAACTTTGCCTCCTGGGTTCAAGTGATTCTCCTGCCTCAGCCTCCCCAGTAGCTGGGAATATAGGTGTGTGCCACCATGTCCAGCTAATTTTTGTATTTTTAGTAGAGACGGGGTTTCACCATGTTGGTCAGGCTGGTCTCGAACTCCTGACCTCAGGTGATCTGCCCACCTCGACCTCCCAAAGTGCTGGGATTACAGGAGTGAGCCATCACGCTCTGCCCTCTTTAAATCTTTTTAAAGATCACTAACTACCTTTCAAAAAAGTTGCTAGATATCGACTTATTGAATCTCATGGTTTGAGTATCAATAAAGCTTTTTTTTTTTTTTTAAGATAAGGTCTCTCTCTGTCGCCCAGGCAGGACTGCAGTAGCATGATCATGGCTCACTGCAGCCCTGAACACCTGGGTTCAAGAAATCCTTTCCCTGGCCAGGCGCGGTGGCTCAAGCCTGTAATCCCAGCACTTTGGGAGGCCGAGACGGGCGGATCACGAGGTCAGGAGATCGAGACCATCCTGGCTAACACGGTGAAACCCCGTCTCTACTAAAAATACAAAAAACTAGCCGGGCGAGGTGGTGGGCGCCTGTAGTCCCAGCTACTCAGGAGGCTGAGACAGGAGAATGGCATAAACCCGGGAGGCGGAGCTTGCAGTGAGCTGAGATCCGGCCACTGCACTCCAGCCTGGGCGACAGAGCGAGACTCCGTCTCAGAAAAAAAAAAAAAAAAAAAAAAGAAATCCTTTCCCTTCCCTTCAGCCTACCGAGTAGCTGGGACTACAAGCATGTACCACCTTTTACATTTTTGTAGAGACAAAGTCTTGTTCTGTTGACGGGGCTGGTCTTAAACTCCTGGACTCAAGCGATCCTCCTGCCTTGGCCTCCCAAAGTGCCATGAGTACAGGCATGAGTCACCATGCCCAGCCAGATTCTTTTTTTTTTTCGAGACAGGGTCTGTCTCTGTCACCCAGGCTGGAGTCCAGTGGCATGATCATGGCTCACTACAGCCTCGACCTGCTGGGTTCAAGCATTCTTCCCACCTCAGCTTACCGAGTAGCTGGAACCACAGATGTGTGCCACCACAACTGGCTTTTTTTTTTTTTTGAGACAGTCTTGTCTGCTGCCCAGGCTTGGAGTACAGTGGCACGATCTTGACTCACTGCAACCTCCGCCTCCCAGGTTCAAGTGATTCTCCTGCCTCACCCTCCCAAAGTGCTGGGATTATGGGCGTGAGCCACGTGTGTGGCCTAACATTGAATTATTTTAGGCATAGGTGAGTTGAATGCAAGTGATGGCAGTGGCTGCTGCCATCATGCCGTGTGGCTGGGGCTGCACACTCCACGGAGCTGGTAGAAGTCCCGCCCCTTCTGGGTTGCTGCAGACCCAGGCCTCCTGCTCTATGGAGCAAGCAGGATCCCCGCCCTCCTGGGCAGGGCTACAGCTGCCCAAACTGCAGCTGTGGATCTCAGCCTCCCTGTGCTCTTGGGGGAATCAGGAACAGTGAGGATTTGCCTTCCCAGGTGCAGGTGCAGCCAACGCGCCTGTGGCTTCAGACCTCGGCCTCTGGTTCCGGGAAGCAGGCGGGAGCTGGGCCCCTTCCGAGTTGGTGGGTTGGGAGCTCCCAGGTGCAGTTGCAGCCGCACTCCCAGGCGCAGGACCAGGGCATCCCTGCAGCCTGCACCCTTGGGTGCCCCAGGAAGGACCCCTGCAAGCCCCAGGGCCATGAATGAAGCAGGACACAGAGAGAATCCTGGAGAGATGGGGGCGGGGTTCCTGGTAAGGCCCCATCCTCAGGCCAGGGAGGCCCTGAACGCTGGGGGCTGCATTGCCAGTCGCCCAGACCAGAGTGGGGACTTGTGGCACCTCTTCCTGGCCTGCCCATGGCCTCTCATGGACCAATCAGCATGCACTTCCTTCCTTCTGAGATCCATAAAAACCCTGGGCTCAGCCAGAGCAGGGTACAGGATGGCTAGAGGATGACAGTAGAGAGACTGGACAATCAGCTGCAGAGAGGAATACACACTCCACTGAGAGCTACAGAGACGACCTGCTGTCAGAGAGGAGCTACTTGCTCTGCTGAGAGCTCCAGAGACCTGCAGAGAAGTCGGAAAGACTTGCCTGTGGAAAGAAGCCACCCTTTCCAGGGCCTCCAATCTGCCAAACGCTGAAAACTCGACTGGACGACCTGCCTACAGAGAGGAGCTACCCATTCCTCTGAGCTGTTCTAACACTAAATAAAACTCTTCTTCACCCTTCCTTATTTGTGTACCTCATTCTTCCTGCATGCAGGACAGGAACTCGGGCAAAGGCGCTATGGCCACAGAAGTTTCTGGCTAGACACCCCAGAGATCCCATAACACGAGGGATATAATTTTTTCTTTATTCCCACTTTTTTCTTTTTAAAAAATGTCCTCTCCCAAAAGAATCACCCATTTTTTACTCTGGTTTGGGGCTGGGACTGGGAGTGCTTATATTTGTAAAGTCATTAGCATTTCCCTTTAGTTTCCTATCTCCTTGAATGGATTTTAGAGGTTACATTCCTTCCTTTTTCAGTTAGCAAACATCAGCAATTCACATGTCTTTGGAATCTGTAGCAAAGATAAGGTGTTGGGGTTCACTGTAGAGTGATTCATTCATTTCATTCAGTAAGAAAGTGAAAATGCAAACTATAGGAGAAGCTATTTGAGATACATGCACCCAGGACTCACATGCAGAATATTTTTTTTTTTTTTTTTTTTTTTTTTTTTTTTTTTTTTTTTTTGAGACTTGCTCAAAAAGTCTTGCTCTTTCGTCCGGGCTGGAGTGCAGTGGCCGGATCTCAGCTCACTGCAAGCTCCGCCTCCCGGGTTTTACGCCATTCTCCTGCCTCAGCCTCCGGAGTAGCTGGGACTACAGGCGCCCGCCACCTCGCCCGGCTAGTTTTTTGTATTTTTAGTAGAGATGGGGTTTCACCGTGTTAGCCAGGATGGTCTCAGGATGGTCTCGATCTCCTGACCTCGTGATCCGCCCGTCTCGGCCTCCCAAAGTGCTGGGATTACAGGCCAGAATATTTTTTAAAGTGGAAGCGGAATAAGAGTGAGGGCAAAAGACTTTAACAAACACTTCACAAGAGGATATTCAAGAAAAGATGCTTGACATCACTGCCCCTTAGGGAGATGCAAATTAAAACCCAGGATTGGCCGGGGGCAGTAGCTCACATCTGTAATCCCAGCACTTCGGAAGGCTGAGGCAGGTGGATCACAAGGTCAGGAGTTCAAGACCAGCCTGGCCAAGATGGTGAAACACCATCTCTACTAAAAATACAAAAATTAGCCAAGCATGGTGGTGGGTGCCTGTGATCCCAGCTACTCGGGAGGCTGAGGCTGAGAGTTGCTTGAACCTGGGAGGCAGAGGTTGCAGTGAGCCGAGATCATGCCACTGCACTCCATCCTGGGCAACAAAGGGAGACTCCGTCTCAAATAAACAACAACAACAACAAACAGGATTATCTATCTATAAGCATAACTTAAAATTTAAAAGATTATGGCGGGTGCGGTGGCTCAAGCCTGTAATCCCAGCACTTTGGGAGGCCGAGATGGGTGGATCACGAGGTCAGGAGATCGAGACTATCCTGACTAACACGGTGAAACCCCGTCTCTACTAAAAAATACAAAAAAACTAGCTGGGCGTGGTGGCGGGCGCCTGTAGTCCCAGCTACTCGGGAGGCTGAGGCAGGAGAATGGCGTGAACCCGGGAGGCGGAGCTTGCAGTGAACTGAAGTGAGCTGAGATCCGGCCACTGCACTCCAGCCCAGGCGGCAGAACGAGATCCATCTCAAAAAAAAAAAAAAAAAAAAAAATTAAAAGATGATATAATTAAAAATTCTTATTTTAATGATGAAAACTATTTTGGTAATGGAAAACATAAAAACAAACTAATATTACAAATAAAACTGCTTGTTGTTTACTAAAATTAAAAGTACTTATAATATCAAATGTTGGTGATGTGGAGCAACTGAAACTTTCATGCACTGCTGGTTTGTAAATGGTCAAATACTTTGAAGACATTTTCATTTATTTTATTTTTATATTTTTTGAGACAGAGTCTCACTCTGTTGCCCAGGCTGACATGCAGTGGCACGATCTCAGCTTACCACAAACTCCACCTCCTGGGTTCAAGCAATTCTCCTGCCTCAGCCTCCTGAGTAGCTGGGTTTACAGATGTGTACCACCATGCCCCACACCTGGCTAATTTTCGTATTTTTAGTAGAGACAGGGTTTTGCCATGTTGGCCAGGCTAGTCTTGAATTCCTGATCTCAGGTGATCCGCCCACCTCGGCTTCCCAAAGTGCTGGGATTACAGGCCAGAATATTTTTTAAAGTGGAAGCGGAATAAGAGTGAGGGCAAAAGACTTTAACAAACACTTCACAAGAGGATATTCAAGAAAAGATGCTTGACATCACTGCCCCTTAGGGAGATGCAAATTAAAACCCAGGATTGGCCGGGGGCAGTAGCTCACATCTGTAATCCCAGCACTTCGGAAGGCTGAGGCAGGTGGATCACAAGGTCAGGAGTTCAAGACCAGCCTGGCCAAGATGGTGAAACACCATCTCTACTAAAAATACAAAAATTAGCCAAGCATGGTGGTGGGTGCCTGTGATCCCAGCTACTCGGGAGGCTGAGGCTGAGAGTTGCTTGAACCTGGGAGGCAGAGGTTGCAGTGAGCCGAGATCATGCCACTGCACTCCATCCTGGGCAACAAAGGGAGACTCCGTCTCAAATAAACAACAACAACAACAAACAGGATTATCTATCTATAAGCATAACTTAAAATTTAAAAGATTATGGCCGGTGCGGTGGCTCAAGCCTGTAATCCCAGCACTTTGGGAGGCCGAGATGGGTGGATCACGAGGTCAGGAGATCGAGACTATCCTGACTAACACGGTGAAACCCCGTCTCTACTAAAAAATACAAAAAAACTAGCTGGGCGTGGTGGCGGGCGCCTGTAGTCCCAGCTACTCGGGAGGCTGAGGCAGGAGAATGGCGTGAACCCGGGAGGCGGAGCTTGCAGTGAACTGAAGTGAGCTGAGATCCGGCCACTGCACTCCAGCCCAGGCGGCAGAACGAGATCCATCTCAAAAAAAAAAAAAAAAAAAAAAATTAAAAGATGATATAATTAAAAATTCTTATTTTAATGATGAAAACTATTTTGGTAATGGAAAACATAAAAACAAACTAATATTACAAATAAAACTGCTTGTTGTTTACTAAAATTAAAAGTACTTATAATATCAAATGTTGGTGATGTGGAGCAACTGAAACTTTCATGCACTGCTGGTTTGTAAATGGTCAAATACTTTGAAGACATTTTCATTTATTTTATTTTTATATTTTTTGAGACAGAGTCTCACTCTGTTGCCCAGGCTGACATGCAGTGGCACGATCTCAGCTTACCACAAACTCCACCTCCTGGGTTCAAGCAATTCTCCTGCCTCAGCCTCCTGAGTAGCTGGGTTTACAGATGTGTACCACCATGCCCCACACCTGGCTAATTTTCGTATTTTTAGTAGAGACAGGGTTTTGCCATGTTGGCCAGGCTAGTCTTGAATTCCTGATCTCAGGTGATCCGCCCACCTCGGCTTCCCAAAGTGCTGGGATTACAGGAGTGAGTTATCATGCCTGGCCTTGGTCAAATACTTTGGAAAATTGTTTGACAATATCTACTAAAGCTAAACATACAACTGCCCTATGACTCAGCAATTTCACTCCTAGGTATAAACCCAAAAGAAATAAATGTGTATCTCTACTGAAAAACATAAGGAATATGCACAGCAGCTTTACTCATAAGATCCAAATAACAGAAACAACTCGTTCTGCGTATTCACATAATAGGTTACTAAAGTACAGTTTAGAACTACTGTTAAATTGTAAATTTTTTTTCTTTTTTTTTTGAGACAGTTTCACTCTTGTCACCCAGGCTGGAGTGCAATGGTGTGATCTCAGCTCACTGCAATCTCCCCCTCCTGGGTTCAAGTGATTCTCCCGTCTCAGCCCTCTGAGTAGCTGGGATGACAGGCACCCGCCACCACGCCCGGCTAATTTTTGTATTTTTAGTAGAGATGGAGTTTCACCATGTTGGCCAGGCTGGTCTCGAACTCCTGACCTCAGGTGATCCTCCCGCCTTGACCTCCCAAAGTGCTGGGATTACAGGCGTGAGCCACCGCGCCTGGTCATATTGTAATTTATTTATTTATTTTTATTAATTTATTTTTCTGAGATGGAGTTTTGTTCTTGTTGTCCAGGCTGCAGTGCAATGGCGCAATCTTGGGTCACTGCAACCTCCGCCTCCCAGGTTCAAGTGATTCTCCTGCCTCAGCCTCCCGAGTGGCTGGGATTACAGGCATGCACCACCGGCTAATTTTGTTTTTTTTTTTTTGAGGTGGAGTCTCGCTCTGTCGCCCGGACTGGAGTGCAGTGGCCAGATCTCAGCTCACTGCAAGCTCTGCCTCCCGGGTTTACGCCATTCTCCTGTCTCAGCCTCCCGAGTAGCTGGGACTATAGGCGCCCGCCACCTCGCCTGGCTAGTTTTTGTATTTTTAGTAGAGATGGGGTTTCACCGTGTTAGCCAGGATGATCTCGATCTCCTGACCTCGTGATCCGCCCATCTCGGCCTCCCAAAGTGCTGGGATTACAGGCTTGAGCCACCGCGCCCGGCCTAATTTTGTATTTTTAGTAGAGATGGGGTTTCTCCATGTTGGTCAGGCTGGTCTCGAACTCCCGACCTCAAGTGATCCGCCCGCCTCAGCCTCCCAAAGTGCTGGTATTACAGGCATGAGCCGCCGCGCCTGGCCCAAATTGTAATTTAGAACTACTGCTACACACAACTTGGATGAGTTTCACAAACACCATGATGAATGAAAGAAACCAGTCAGAGAATACATTTTTGGCCGGGCACAGTGACTCACGCCTGTAATCCCAGCACTTTGGAAGGCCAAGGTGGGTGAATCACGAGGTCAGGAGTTCGAGACCAGCCTGGCAAAAATGGTGAAACCCCATCTCTACTAAAAATACAAAAATTAGCTGGGCGTGGTGGCACGCACCTGTAGTCCCAGCTACTTGGGAGGATGAGGCAGAGAAATCGCTTGAACCAGGAGGCGGAGGTTGCAGTGAGCTAAGATTGCACCACTGCACTCCAGCCTGGGCAACAGAGTGAAACTCCATCTCAAAAAAAAAAAAGAATACATTTTCTACGATTCCAATTTAACAGATAAAACTGTTTAAAAACAGATAAAACTTATCTCTGGTGGCAACAGTCAGAACAGGTAATTTCTGGGAAGGAGAAGAAGTATCAATTAGGAAAAGATACAAGGGAATCCCCTAGTGAGCTGGGAACATTCTGAAGTATCTTGATTGGATGGTGATTTTATATGTAAACAGTCTTCAAGCTGTATACTTAACATTTTTACCCGTAACTGTATATATACCTCAATGAAAAATTGGTAAGCTGTTTTGAGATGGGCGAAGATGAGCCAATGGACACCTTCATGTGGTACTTACTTTGGAAGCTGCCCAGTCAATCCAGCCTATTGCACAAGGGTCAACATTAATGAGCACAAGGCCTTCCACAAGCTCTGGATGGTTGAGCTGAAAGATGAGGCAAAGACGACAGTATGAAAGCTACACTCCCAAAGTTCTTCTAAATAGGTGGAACATGATTGATCAATTCTTTCTTACATGACTTAACGCCTCACATTTGAAAGTAAAACTACAAAGAAGGAGAACATGTGGAAAAATAGCTCTTGAAATCTGACTTAGCATCTGGAAACCAGTTTCTGGTTTTACTATCAAATTACTTATTTTACTATCAAATTATCTTGCCTTGCAAAGATCTATATGCAGTTGTTCAGCTCATGGTGGATCTTTCTCATTGGGAAAGTGCTGTTGGCACAAGCGGCTGCTCCATATTCATATATCTTTGTTCTCAACAGGGGCTTCTAAAGCTTTTTTTTCCCGAAACCACCTGAACAGTTTATATCATCCTCAGAAGACTCTCCTACCACTGAGGAGGTATTGAAAAAAATAATGATAGTAATTTCTGGCCGGGCACAGTGGCTCACGCCTGTAATCTCAGCACTTTGGGTGGGTGAGGGGGAGGATCATGATGTTAGGAGTTAGAGACCAGCCTGACCAACATGGTGAAACCCCACCTCTACTAAAAATACAAAAATTAGCCAGGAGTATTGGCGGGCGCCCGTAATCCCAACTACTCAGGAGGCTGAGGCAGGAGAATCACTTAAACCCGGGAGGCGGAGGTTGCAGAGAGCCAAGATTGTGCCATTGCACTCCAGGCTGGGCGACAGAGCAAGACTCCGTCTCAGAAAAAAAGAAAAATTCTTTAAAACGAGTTCTAGCTCTCTAGCTTATTTAATCAATTTATTTATTTATTTTGAGACAAAGTTTCACTCTTGCTGCCCAGGCTGGTGCAGTGATGCAATCTCAGCTCACTACAACCGTGGCTTCCAGGATTCATGCAATTCTCCTGCCTCAGCCTCCCAAGTAGCTAGGATTACAGGTACCCGTCACCACGCCTGGCTAATTTTTGTATTTTTAGTGGAGATGGGGTTTCACTATGTTGGCCAGGCTGGTCCAAACTGCTGACCTCAGGTGATCTGCCCACGTCAAACTCCCAAAGTGCTAGGATTACAAGCATGGGCCACTGCGCCCAGCCCCTAGCCTACTTTTTTTCTCTTACTACAGTGATTACATTCACCGTAGAAAATTTGATAAGCAGAGAAATTATAAAAAGCAGAAAATAGGCCGGGCGCAGTGGTTCAAACCTGTAATCCCAGCACTTCGGGAGGCGGAGACAGGTGGATCACGAGGTCAGGAGATCGAGACCATCCTGGCTAACACGGTGAAACCCCGTCTCTACTAAAAAATACAAAAAACTAGCTGGGCGAGGTGGCGGGCGCCTGTAGTCCCAGCTACTCGGGAGGCTGAGGCAGGAGAATGGCCTGAACCTGGGAGGCGGAGCTTGCAGTGAGCTGAGATCTGGCCACTGCACTCCAGCCTGGGCGACACAGCGAGACTCTGTCTCAAAAAAAAAAAAAAAAAAAAGCAGAAAATAAAATTTCACATTATCTTACCACACATCAATCCATTAATTTTTTTGGTACATTTTCTTCCAGTCCTTTCCTACAGTTATGACAAACTTTACGTTTTGTCATATTCTATTCTATTCTAACATTTTGTTAACATTATAATGTATGCAAACCATGTATCATATAAAGCTTTTCATAAACTTAATTTTAATGGCTGTACAAAATTCCATTATAAGCAGCACCTAGGAATGGCTTTTTATTGATGACGTACTGTCCCCATTTATGATTTTTCAAGTATTATAAGTACGAAGCAAGGCTTTATACAACTTGCATCTAAAGCTGACAGAAGTTACAGAAAAATTGACATAAGTCCCAGAATACTGCCTGGTCATTTAACACAGCGTAATAGCTGTGACCCAGGCAGTGCCTCAAGCATGTTAGGGCTAATCCTCTATATACTTACTGCAAATCTGCTGAGGATGTAAGCTCCAGCTCCAACTCCAATACCAATGATGCTTTTCAGGCTGTGAATGGGACATAATGACAAATGACAGAGTCAACTTCATTTGGAGGCAGCACTGCATAACTGAAAGCATATAACCTGGGTTGAAATCCTGGCTCTGATATTTATTAGATGTGAGAATTTGGGCAAGTGCTTTTTTCCTTTTCCCAACTTCTGAGCCTCGGTTCCTTCCCTATCTATAAAACAAGGGTCCCAGCTGGGCGCAGTGGTTCGTGCCCGTAATCCTCATGCCTGTAATTCAGCACTTTTGGGAGGCTGAGGCAGGTGGATCATGAGGTCGGAAGATCAAGACCATCCTGGCCAACATGGTGAAACCCCGTCTCTACTAAAATACAAAAAATTAGCCAGGCATGGTGGCGTGTGCCTGTAGTCCCAGCTAAACAGGAGGCTGAGGCAGGAGAATCATTTGAACCCGGGAGGCGGAGGCTGCAGTGAGTCAAGAGCACGCCACTGCACTCCAACCTGGTGACAGAGTGAGACTCTGTCTCAAAAACAACAACAACAAGGATCCCACCACCTACTTTCAAGTTGGCTTTAATGGTTAAATAACATATAACTAAGGCTGGGGGCGGTGGTTCACGCCTATGATCCCAGGACTGAGAGGTCAAGGCAGGTAGATCACTGAAGGTCAGGAGTTCAAGACCAGCCTGGCCAACATGATGAAACCCTGACTCTACTAAAAATACAAAAAAATTTAGCCAGGCATGGTGGCCTGTGCCTATAATCCCAGCTAAATAGGAGGCTGAGGCAGGAAAATCGTTTGAACCTGGGAGGCAGAGGTTGCAGTGAGCCAAGATCGCACCACTACACACCAGCCTGGGCAACGGAATCAGACTCCATCTTAAAAAAAAAAAAAAAGTAATATATACACACACACACACACACACATATATATATATACACACACACACATATATACACAAACACACAGACATACACACGCACATACACACACAAACACACATATATACAACTGAAACTTGGGAGTTATCCTTGGTAACTTACTGTTAGTATCCAACCCATCAGCAAGTCAGTGGAGTCCACCTCCAGAATATATCCATCTATCTACTACTATCTACTTTAATCATCCCCAACAGCAGCATCCAGTACCATGCTATCATTATCTCTTGCCTGGACTATTGTTAAGTTTAACTGTTCTCCCTGCTTTCTCTCTCTCAAAGCATTCTCTTCATAGTGAGATGAACCCTTTAAAAAAAATTTAAGGCCAGGCGCGGTGGCTCAAGCCTGTAATCCCAGCACTTTGGGAGGCCGAGATGGGCGGATCACGAGGTCAGGAGATCGAGACCATCCTGGCTAACACTGTGAACCCCGTCTCTACTAAAAAAAATACAAAAAACTAGCCGGGCGAGGTGGCGGGCGCCTGTAGTCCCAGCTACTCGGGAGGCTGAGGCAGGAGAATGGCATGACCCAGGAGGCAGAGCTTGCAGTGAGCTGAGATCCGGCCACTGCACTCCAGCCCAGGCGACAGAGTGAGACTCCGTCTCAAAAAAAATAAAAAAAATAAAAATAAAAAATTTTTAAACAGCTTTATTTTTTAGATACAGGGTGTCACTGTTACTCAGGCTGGAGTGCAGGGGTGGGATCACAACTCACTGTAGCCTCAAACTCCTGTCGTTAAGTGATCTTTCCACCACTGGGTCCAGCTCAAGGTAGATTTCTAAATCTTCTAGGTCTCAGCGTATGTGCCACCTTCCTAGAGAGGAATTCCCTCACTAGCCTTACTAATCTAGATCCTGCCCTTATTCTCTATCATAACACCCCCACTGACTTATTTTATAAAACTTTATTATTTGTTTGCTTACTTGTTACCCCACTAAGCTCTAGAAGGACAGTGACTACTGTTTTCCTAACCATCGTATCCTCTGAAACAGACACTAAAGAATTCACCATAGAAAGTCTTTAAAAACTGCACGAAAGACTACAGAATGAACCTACCTTAGGTGGGTAAGAACAGGAGGCAGCATTTCGGCCAGCTCATCCATTGTGGGGTACTGATACCTGAAATCCAGAAGGATATCTCCTGAATTAGAAAGTACTCACAATTCCCAGTTACTAGAACAGCTGGAAAGGTACAGAAGTCTTAGATAAAAGGCTGGGCACAATGGCTCATGCCTATAATCCCAGCACTTTGGGATACCGAGGTGGGCAGATCACCTGAGGTTGGGAGTTCGAGACCAGCCTGACCAACATGGAGAAACCCCATCTCTACTAAAAATACAAAATTAGCCAGGCATGGTGGTGCATGCCTGTAATCCCAGCTACTCGGGAGGCTGAGGCAGGAGAATCGCTTGAGTCTGGGAGGTGAAGGTTGCATTGAGCAGAAATCACACTATTGTACTCCAGCCTGGGCAACAAAAGCGAAATTTCGCCCCCCTCCAAAAAAAAAAGAAATCTTAGATAAAAGCATTTCCTTTTACCAAAGGCTCAAAGGAGGTGATGTGGTACCTAAAAATGATTGTGGCACATTGTGTAACTCTCTACAACTGCCATGCTAAAGAGAAAGTAAAACAATCCACTATTTCTATATCCTAACGAGCAGCCCTTGGGACCAGAGGGTGGGTGCCACATGAAAAGAAGTAGTAACACGGTTCTCTCTTAGGGTTATTTCCAAACCTCTAACAATCACTTCAGTTTGGAGTCCAGGCGCAGTAAACCTCTGGCACTAAGTCAACTCAGAAAGTGGGTCTTGGTCTACTGCTATATTTAGACAACTAAATGCAAAAATAAACAAAGGTTTTCTAGTTATGGGCACACAGTTACAAACCCTTAGCATGAATGCTTATTTGTTTCACTTAGGCAGAGAATAATATAGTTATTTTTAAAAATTTATTATTAAATTTTTAAGAGACATGGTCTCACTCTGTCACCCAGGCTGGAGTGCAGTGGTGAAATCATAGCTCACTATAACCTTGAACTCTGGGGCTCAAGCTATCCTCCTGCCTCAGTCTCCTGTGTAGCTGGGACTACAGGCGCGTGCCACCATGCCTGGCTAATTTTTCAATTTTTTGTAGAGATGGAGTTGCGCTATGTTGCCAGGGCTGGTGTTGAATTCCCGGCCTCAGGTGATCCTCCTACCTCGGCCTAACAAAGTGCTAGAACTACAGGTGTGAGCCACTGTGTCTGGCATGGTTATTTTACTGTTTTTGAATTTGGTTCATAGTATGAACCATATGATCCTAAAATGTTCGAGCAAGCCCAGGAACAGACCCAGATCAGAATTCTTAGAAAAGTAGTAAGCATCTGACTGGGAGCGTTGGCTCACGCCTGTAATCCCAACACTTTGGGAGGCTGAGGCAAGCAGATTGCTTGAGACCAGGAGTTCGAGACCAGCCTCAGCAACAGGGCAAAACCCTGTCTCTACAGAAAATACAAAAATTGGCTGGGCGCGGTGGCTCACGCCTGTAATCCCAGCACTTTGGGAGGCCGAGGCAGGCAGATCACGAGGTCAGGAGATCGAGACCATCCTGGCTAACACAGTTAAACCCCATCTCTACTAAAAACACAAAAAATTAGCCGGGAGTCGTGGCAGGCGCCTGTAGTCGCAGCTCCTGAGAGACTGAGACAGGAAAATGCTGTGAACCCGAGATGTGGAGCTTCCAGTGAGTGGAGATCTCGTCACTGCACTCCGGTCTGGGAGACAGAGAAGGACTCCGTCTCAAAAAAAAAAAAGGAAAAGAAAAGAAAAGAAAATACAAAAATTAGCTGGACGTGTTGAAAATGCAAAAATTAGCTGAGCATGTTGGTGCACACTTGAAGTCCCAGCTAGTAGGGAGGCTGAGATGGGAGGATCACTTGAGCCCAGGAGGTTGAGGCTGCAGTGAGCCATGATCACACCACTGTACTCCAGCCTGGGAAACAAAGCAATATCCTATCTCAAAAAAAATAAATAAATAAAATAAAGCGATTACAGAATTGAAGATGGAATTGATCCTAAGATGACCACTTACAAATGAGGCAGTATGTGTTCTACATCTGACAGGGAAGTCAGCCCGCCTCTGCCTGAACACTTAAGGGATGGTGAGCTGTGGAACCATTTGTGCACAAAATAGAAAAAAGGAACTGGATCCAAATCTTGCTGGATATAAACTGACCACTGGCCAATTTGCATTATAGAGTCAGAACAGCACAGATTCTGGCACCAGACTGTCTGTGTTCAAATCTTAGTTCTGCCACTTATTTGTTATGTAATGTTAGCCATGTTACTTAATTTTTCTGGGCCTTAGTTTCCTCACTTATAAAATGGGAATAATAGTAAACTTATCCCATAGGGTTATGAGGAGTAAATGAGTTAACAAATGTAAAGCATCTAAAGCAGTGTCTGGAACAAGGTTTGAGTACTATTTAAGTATTAGCTATTATTTGTCTGCAATTGTCTATTTCTCAGCAGTCACTGGCCAAAGGCAGCTCTGGAGATGAGTGAAAGGAGAGGGGAAGAATTAGCATTCCACAGTGTGTGCGCTCACTCCTCCTAAGGTCTTCTCGATAAGCACACCGTCCAGGGAACAAACAGGTAGGGAGCCTGTAACTCTGCCCTGCAAAGCAGACGTAGGAGGAAGCTGAGAGTGCCAAAGCCAATCAATCGGCCCACACCTCTATCTGCCAGGACAGCCTCTCAGAATAAATAGTTACACAGATAGTCAAATTTCCATTATCAGATTGAGAGTCAAATTTCCATTATCAGGATGGGGAGATGCTCCCAGGAAAGCTCAGAAGGACCTGAATTTGGGCCTAGGTAGTTGGGAGTTTCGAGGAAGGACACAAAAATGACAGTTTTGTTTTGTTTTGTTTCTGGGGACAGGGTCTTGCTCAATCACCCAGGAACTGCAGCCTCAATCTTCTGGGCTCAAGTGATCCTCCCACCACAGCCTCCCAAGCAGATGGGAACACAGGTGAACACCACCATGCCTGGCTGGCTAATTTTTAAATTTTTTGTAGAGACAAGGTCTTCCTATGTTATCCAGGCTGGTCTTTTTTTTTTCTTGTTTTTTTTTTTTGAGACGGAGTCTCTTGCTCCGTTGCCCAGGCTGGAGTGCAGTGGCGCGATCTTGGCTCACTGCAAGCTCCGCCTCCCAGGTTCAGGCCATTCTCCTGCCTCAGCCTCCCGAGTAGCTGGGACTACAGGCACCCGCCACCATGCCCGGCTAGTTTTTTGTATTTTTAGTAGAGATGGGGTTTCACCATGTTAGCCAGAATGGTCTTGATCTCCTGACCTCGTGATCCGCCCACCTTGGCCTCCCAACGTGCTGGGATTACAGGCATGAGCCACCGCACCTGGCCCACTATCCAGGCTGGTCTTGAACTCCGGGGCTCAAGCAATCCTCCTGCCTTGGCGCTCCAAAGTGCTGGGATTATAGGTGTGAGTCACCACGTCTGGCTAAAAAATGACGCTTTCAAATAGATAAGGAAGGGAAAGACAAAGACAGTGAGAAGTAGGTGTTCCAGACACATTATGCCTTGAGATTACAGGAAAGCAGGCACCTGCTACGGAGAGCCATTCCTCGATATGGGAAAACATGTAGTTTCCCCCAAAAAACTGTAAACACCAGTCCTCTCAGCCCAAGGAGAGAAAACATGAGGATGGATGGTCAATAAGCATAACCTATAGACTGTAATAAAATCAAAGGGAAGCACAAACCACTTCTCCCATTGGAGCTCAGCCAGTTGCTCTGAGTGCTTATCTCCCAGATGATCTCTTTGTGGCCTTACCCTGTTGGGAAAGAGGGTGCACCTTCCTGCTGGCCTGGGGCATCCACATGACAGACAGCAAAATGCTGGGTGATCTCGTGCATATCCTCAAAGTTAAAGAATGCATTGAAACAGGATTTATCTATAAGAATAAAAATACCCATAAGTCACAGGCTCTCTGTATCTCCTCAATTTTCCTCCACTCAGTCAATGCCTATCATCACCTTCTTTCACTGCTTTTTAACCACCAGTCCACCAAAGTGAGGTGTCTGAACAATCTGTCTGATTCAAGCTGCCCTAAAGGCTGAATATAAGACATCTCATATTGAGATACATATTGAAAATAATTCTCAATTCTAAATAATGTCTGCAAACTAGAAATTACTTTGTTAACGTTTGGTGGCTTCCGATTATAGCACAAAATAATCTTACACCCATAATGCTGTCATTTCTCATGGACATTATTCCTCTATCTCACAAAGAAACACTGATTATATCCCAAGAGCACAGGTGGAGTGAATGTCCTGAGCTGCTCACATTCACCTCATGGGAGTTTGCCTCTTGGCAAAATTGCCAGGGTGCAGTGAGGGGCTGCTGCTTCCACTTCTACCCTCTTTGTATACCTGCTTAGATCACTTCTCATGCCAAGGCGGCTACAAAAGCTTTAACACTCAACTGTAGCCTCAAATGCAGGGCATTTCTGAAAGCCAGAGCAGAGCAGCGTGAAAGAAAACACATGTATGCAGACTCTGTGTGTCCATGGCTGGGGCCAAAATCTTATACTACCATCTAGAAAAGACCACTTAAAGTCACTGGTGACAGACTCTAGCAAGAACTCTTTTACTAATTCATTGAAGAGCTCACAACAAAGTTAAGTTCCAACTCTGAATTTTCTGACCTGAAACAAACAAACAAACAAACAAACAAACAAAAAAAAAAGTACAGGCTTGAAAACCTGGATTTCAGTTCTACTTTCTTAAGCAATTCATTGTATAATCTTCAATCCTTTAGCAGACATGAAGGCGAGATATGATTCCAGTATCCCCAAAATATATTCCCCTGCACACTTCCCAGGAACTTTATACCATTAACGAATGTGGGAACAAGGAGGAAAGGTTACCACAGAGAGGGGAAAACCTCTGCTCTATTAGAATATTATTGTTGTTTGGTTTTTAATATACAAAGATCAAGTATGATAAAAAGGGAAAGTGTAAAATCAAATACATACGGTTGAGGCCAATGTCATGATACGTTAGTATAACTGGTCTGTTTCCTTTGGGTAAGCCTCTTATAGTGACGTGGACCACACCATGAGTTGTTTCTATGTCATGTTCCTGTAACAAGATAATATAAGGTCTCAGAAAAAGTAGAATGAACTTCCCAGGTTGCCAAAGTTTTACAATATCTGCTTTACCGCCATTTCCCACTAGCTGGGGCAGGACACATTAATAAACTACATGTGGCCGGGCGCGGTGGCTCACGCCTGTAATCCCAGCACTTTGGGAGGCTGAGGTGAGTGGATCACTTGAGGTCAGGACTTTGAGATCAGCCTGGACAATATGATGAAACCCTGTCTTTACTAAAAATATAAAAATCAGCCGGCTGTGGTGGCACACACACATAATCCCAGCTACTTGGGAGGCTGAGGCTGGAGAATCACTTGAACCTGGGAGGCAGAGTGTGCAGTAAGATCGTGCTACTGCACTCTAGCCTTCATCTCAAAAGAGTGAGACTTCATCTCAAAAAATAAAATAAAATAAAAGGAAACGGAAGATATGAAGAAGTTGCTGGGTAGCAAGTGAGAGGTTTCAGAGCTTCTGAACACATGTTCAGAAAATTTATAATTAATTTCAGTAGATAATTTCACTAGACACCTATGTGTGTATCTGCCTAGGATCTCTTCTTTCCTGGGAGCTGCCCTTCTGTGTCATCCACACGTTACAGGGGTGGGTCTCGGCTACCATGTCTGTGGAACATAACCTTATGCCACAGCTTACTGGAGTCAGGGAGGCATCTGGCCCATGCTGGGTCAGTATCTTTCCCTAGGTATTTGTAGTTGGAACTAAGAGATTCTAACTTCAGCTTGGCTCTTCTCTTGAAAAGAGGAATCAACTTGGGAGCTTTTAGTAGGCATTTCCACTACTCTACTTTCTGGTGCTAGTTGTGTGTACTTGTAAGTTCTAAGATATCACTGGATTGCCTCTGGTGTAAGCTATATTGGGTGAGTTTGTACCCTCTACTCCTAAAAGATCTTAACCAAGCCAACAAGTTAAAGATGTAGCCACAGCAAAGCTCAGGAACTGAATAAAGCAGACAAAGGATGCACCGAGCTGCTGAGAGTAGATGCCACACTAAGAGTGGTTGGGTGGGGAAAAAAAAGGGACTACAGAAAAGTTAACTGAGATTTATTCTAGTCATGCTCAAGTTTTACATTTCTCAAAAATAAAAAAAAAATTACCATCCTAGCCTAGTGAATTTCTGTTGATGAAGCCTGTATCTATCTCAGAAAGTCTTACATTAGGCAAGACAAGATTCACTCTGTCAATGAGAATCCCAAAAAAGGCAAAGCGCTTCCAGTTTAATTTCCTGTCTAATAATGAACCTCATCAGAGCTTTGGTTTCTCTGATGTGGGCCACAGAATATAATCTCAAGCTAATTGGACATCAATATATCTCAAATTACAGGCCGCAGAGGAGCTGATAGCCATCCCTATCAAATGAAACCATGCATGACTCAATATTTCTGTTATTTTCTATTACTACTACCTCCTAGTCAAGTATATTCAAAGCCTTGAAAAATGAACATAAGAAATGAAGACTAGAATAAGGTACTGTGTACTGGCTATGAAATAAAGTACAGGCCAGGCACGGTGGCTCACACCTGTAATCCCAGCACTTTGGAAGGCCGAGGAGGGCAGATCACCTGAGGTCAGGAGTTCAAGACTAGCCTGGCCAAATGGTGAAACCCTGTCTCTACAAATATACAAAAATTAGCCGGGCATGATGGCAGGTGCCTGTAATCCCAGCTACTCGGGAGGCTGAGGCACAAGAATTGCTTGAATCCGAGAGGTGAAGGTTGTTGTGAGCTGAGATTGTGACACTACTGCACTCCAGCCTGGGCAACAGACTGAGATTTCGTCTCAAAAAATAATAATAATAAATAAATAAATAAATAAAGTATAAGGTTTGGATGGGGGAAGATAAAGAAATAACTTCCTATTTCTGTATTTCTCTTACAATAATGTCAGACTTATTAAAGGACTCACTTCTCGACCCTGGTTCATTCATTAAACACCTATTTATTGAATGCCACTCCATGCCAGACCCTAGACTGAGCTGTGGGGATAAAACAGTAAACCTGAGAAACGTGATCCCAGCCTTCACAAAGATTATGTTCTAGATAGGGAGGGACACAATAAACACAGAAACAAATCCACCCATAATAATAGCTTGTGATAGGTGCTATAAAAGAAACAAATAGAGTGCTATGATAGAAAAGAAGACATTACCTTCACTAAACAGACAGAAAAATGGAAATTAAATTCAATAAAATACTATTTCATACATACCACAATGGCAAAAACTTAAAAGTTAAATAATGCCAAGTAGTGGCCAGGATGCAGAGAAATAAATAAGAACCAACATATACTGTTTTTTTGTTTTGTTTTGTTTTGTTTTTGAGACGGAGTCTTACTCTATCGCCCACCCAGGCTGGAGTGCAGTGGCACGATCTCAGCTTACTTCAACCTCCACTTCCCAGGTTAAAGCAATTATCCTGCCCATCTCCTGAGTAGCTGGGACTATAGTTACTACCACCATGCCCCACTAATTTTTGTATTTTTAGTAGAGATGGGGTTTCACCATGTTGTCCAGGCTGGTCTCGAACTCCTGACCTCAAGTGATCCACCTGCCTCAGCTTCCCAAAGTGTTGGAATTACAGGCGTGAGCCACTGTGCCCCACAAGAATCAACATATACTGTTGGTAAGGCATATAAACTGAAACAACTACTGGGAGAATAATTTGGTAATTTCTAGTAAAGTTAAGAGGTGCCTACCCTACAGCAATTTTATATATAGATATAATCTAAGGCTGGGGCCTTAGTTTCTGGTGCTAGCTGTATGTATTTGTAAGTTCTGAGACATCCCTGGATTGTCTCTGGTTTAAGCTGTACTGGGTGTGTTTGTACCCTATACCCCTAAAGGATCTTAATCAAGGCAATGGTGGTGGCTCACGCCAGTAATCCCAGCACTTTGGGAGGCTGAGGTGAGAGGATCGCTTGAACCCAGTTTGAGACCAGCCCTGGCAACATAGCGAGACCACGTATCTACACACACCAAAAACAACATTAGCCAGGTGTGGTGGCATGTGCCCATAATCCCAACTATTCGAGAGGCTGAGGCAGGAGAATGGCTTGAGCCCAGGAGGTGGAGGCTACAATGAGCTATGATCACAATACTGTACTCCAGCCTGGGTGACAGAGCAAGACCCTGTCTCAAACAACAACAATAACAACAACAACAACAACAACAACAACTAATCTAAATGAACTATCAAACATGGTCACATACACAAAAGGACATGTGCAGAGATGTACGGGTGACCCTCAAACACAAGGATTAGTGGTGCCAACCCTGCCAACCCACTGTGTAGTCAAAAATCCGCATATAACTTTTGATTCCCCCCAAAACTTAACTACTAATAACCTACTATTGACCAGAAGCCTTACTGATAACACAAACAGTTAACTAACACGTATTTTGTATGTTATATTATATACTGCAGGGGTCCCCAACACCTGGGCCACAGACTGGTATCAGTCTGTGCCCTCTTAGGAACCGGGCCGCATAGAAGGTGAGTGGTAGGTAAGAGCGAAGCTTCATCTGTCTTAAGAGCTGCTGCCCATTGCACTGCCTGAGCTCCACCTCCTGTCAGATCAGCAGTGACATTAGATTCTCATAGAAGCACGAACCCTATTGTGAACTAAGCATGCAAGGGATCTAGGTTGTGCACTCCTTATGAGAATCTAATGCCTGATGATCTATCACTGTCTCCCATCACCCTACATGGGACCATCTAGTTGCAGGAAAACAAGCTCAGGCCTCGCATTGATTCTACATTATGGTGAGTTGCATAATTATTTCATTATATATTACAATGTAATAATAGAAAGTACACAATAAATGCAATGTGTTTGAATCATCCCCAAACCATCTCCTACCCCCCAAGATGTGGAAAAATTGTCTTCCACAAAACCGATCCCTGGTGCCAGAAAGGTTAAGGACCACTGATATACTGTATTCTTAATAAAGTAAGCTAAAGAAAAGAAAATGTTAAGAAAATCATAAGGCAGAGAAAATACATTTACTATTCATTAAGTGGAAGTGGATCATCACAAAGATCTTCATCCTTGTTATCTTGTTGAGTAGGCTGAGGACGAGGAGGAACAGGAGGGGTTGGTCTTGCCATCTCAAGGGTGGCAAAGGAGGAAGAGGTGGAGGAGGCGAAAGGGGAGGCAGGCACCCTTAATGTACCTTTACAGAAACACATGGTAATTTGTCTGACTTTTTAAGTCTCATTTTTCTAAAAATGTTTCTATACGGTACCAATCCTTCTTCCACTGTTTACTTTAGTTAAATTGTGCGTATCACAGAATAGTTCCTGACATAAAAGAGGTGAAAAGCAGTCTTGAATAACTGGAACCCTTCTGCCAGGCTGTCTAAGGTCAATTTGTTTTCTGGCACTGCTGCTTCTACATAGTCCTCATTGCCTGGCACTGGTTCAGAAGCATTCATCTCTATCAAGTTGTCTTCTGCTAATTACTCTGGTGTGGTGTCTACTAGCTCTTAAATTTCTCCAAAATCCATACCTTGAAACCCTTCATCCTATGACCCACTTTTTTTTTGGTCATATTCATAATATTTTTAATGATACTTGATTGGCTCTGTTGTAAATCCTGTGAAGTCATATACAACATCTATACACAGTTTTCTTCGGCAGAAATTTATTGTTTTTGGCTTCCTGGCTTTCAAGGCTTATTTTATATTTTATTTTATTTTTTATTATTTTTTTGAGACAGGGTCTCATTCTGTCACTCAGGCTGGAGTACAGTAGCGTGATCTTGGCTCACTGCATTCTCCACCTCTTGGGCTCAAGCGATTCTCCCACCTCAGCCTGTTAAGTAGCTGGGACCATAGATTCATGCCACCATGCTCGGCTAATTTTTGTATTGTTTGTAGAGTTGAAGTTTCGCCATGTTGCCCAGGCTGGCCTTCAACTTTTTTTTTTTGAGATGGAGTTTCACTCTTGTTGCCCAGGCTGGAATGCAATGGTGTGATCTCGGCTCACTGCAACCTCTGCCTCCCCAGTTCAAGCGATTCTCCTGCCTCAGCCTCCTAAGCAGCTGCGATTACAGGCGTGCATCCCCACGCCTGGCTAATTTTGTATTTTTAATAGAGATGGGATTTCACCATGTTGGTCAGGCTGGTCTCAAACTCTGACCTCAGGTGATCCACCCACTTTGGCCTCCCAAAGTGCTGGGATTACAGGTGTGAGCCACTGTGCCTGGCTGGCCTTGAACTTCTAATCTCAAGCAATCTGCCTGCCTTGGCCTCCCAAAGTGCTGGGACTGCAGGTGTGAGCCACCGCACATGGCCTCTGGCTTTTTCTTTCTTTTTTTCTTTTTTTGAGACGGAGTCTTGTTCTATCGCCAGGCTGGAGTGCAGTGGCACAATCTTGGCTCACTGAAACCTCTGCCTCCCAGGTTCGAGTGATTCTCCTGTCTCAGCCTCCCAAGTAGCTGGGACTACAGGCGCGCACCACCATGCCTAGTTAATTTTTTGTAGTTTAGTAGAGACGGGGTTTCACCATGTTGGCCAGGATAGTCTCGATTTCCTGACCTCATGATCCACCCACCTCGGCCTTCCAAAGTGCTAGGATTACAGGCGTAAGCCACTGCGCCTGGCTGCCTCTGGCCTTTTCTATAACAACAATGGCATCTTCAATGATGTAATCCTTCCAGACTTTTATGATGTTCTATCTATTGGGATTCTCTTCCACAGTATTGACAATCTGTTCCATAAAGTACCATGCATTATGAACCTTAAAGGTGATCTAGAGGCAGAATCAGAAATACCGTATTTGAGGGCAAGTATACCACTTAGGCACCTTTGGTATTGAATTCAATACTGAAATTCTGGGGTTCTGGGAGGCCAGGGGGATTGTCTGTATCAAAAGAACTCTGAAAGGTAGTCTCTCACTGGCAAGGTATTTTGTGACTTCGGGGACAAAGCGTAGATGGAACCAATCCAGAAAAAGGGTTCTCATTATCTAGGCCTTCTTGCTGTACAATCAAAACACTGGCAGCTGGTGTTTTTCGTTTCCCTTCAAAGCTTAGAGGTTTGCAACTTTAAAGATAGGGCAGTCCTGATCATAAACCTGGCCACATTTACACAAAACAGAGTTAGCTCATCCCTTCCTGCCTTAAATAGTCTGATACCCATTTCTCTTCCTTACTAATAAGTCCTTTGTGGCAGTTCCCCCTGAACCCCCCGAAATAGGGCACTTTTGTCTGCATTAAAACCTGTTCAGGGCTGGGTGTCGTGGCTCACACCTGTAATCCCAGCACTTTGGGAGGCCAAGGCCAGTGGATCACCTGAGGTCAGGAGTTCGAGATCAGCCTGGCCAATGTGGCGAAACCCCATCTCTACTAAAAAATACAAAAATTAGCCAGGCGTGGTGGCTGGTACCTATAATCCCAGCTATTCGAGAGGCTGAGGCAGGAGAATCGCTCGCACCCGGGAGGTGGAGGTTGCCGTGGGCCAAGACCGCGCCATTGCACGCCAGTCTGGGCAAAAAAAAGATTTAATACTGCATCTTTCCATTTGTTTACATTTCTCTCAACCATGAATGGTGCCATGTATGATCTATAAGTGTGTGCATAAGTTTTAACTTTTTGTAACAGATTTGTGTATATTTTGTTAGTAAATGATAAAATAGACTAATGTCTACATATAGTTTATACAATCATGACATACCTCACTTTTTCTTAATGTTTTCAATAGCTCTAGGTTACACAGTTTGCGAGTTTTTTTTCTTTTATCTTTTTTTTTTTTTTTTTGGAGACAGAGTCTTGCTCTGTCACCCAGGCTGGAGTGCAGTGGCCCAATCTCGGCTTACTGCAACTTCCACCTCCCAGGTTCAAGCAATTTTCCTGCCTTGACCTCCTGAGTAGCTGGGACTACAGGCACGCTCCACCACACCTGGCTGATTTTTTGTATTTTTAGTAGAGATACAGTTTCAACATGTTGGCCAGGCTGGTATCAAACTCCTGACCTCAAGTGATCTAGCTGCCTCGGCCTCCCAAAGTGCTGGGATTACGGGCACGAGCCATCCCGCCCTGCTGTGGGTTTTTTCAAATTGCTATAAATCTCCAAAAGCTTTCTGACTGTGTGTGATAGCTCATGCCTGTAGTCCTGGCACTTTGGCAGGCTGAGATAGGAGGACTGCTCGAGCCCAGGAGTTTGAGACCAGCCTTGGCAACATGGTGAGACTCTATCTCTACAAAAATTTTTTTACAAATAGCCAGGCCTGGTGGTGCATGCCTGTGGTCCCAGTTACTCAGAGGCTGAGGTAGGAAAGTCACTTGAGCTACAGTGAGCCGTGTTCCTGCCACTGCACTCCAGCCTGGGTGACAGAGCAAGACCCTTTCTGGAAAAAAAAAAAAAATCCAATATATGTATTGAAAAAAAGCTATGTATAAGTGGACCTATACAGTTCAAACCTGTGTTGTTCAAGGGTGAACAACAACCTTCTCTATAATGTCAAAAAAAACTGGAAACAACCCAAATATTCATCAATAGGGAAATAAATGAATTATGAATTATCCATATGACATACAGATAAAAATGAACTAGAATTATTAGCATTAATACACACAGAAAATCTTGAAAAAAATGTAAAAGAGCAAGATGCAAAAGGATATCTATTAAAAATATACCACTTATGACGATTTTTTAAAAAGCAACACTATAGATTCTGTTTATTTATACATATGTGTACACACATATACATACACATATATATTTAGAGACAGGATCTCATTCTAGTGCCCAGGCTAGAGTGCAATGATGTGATCATAGCTCACTGCAGCATAGAACTCCTGGGCTCAAGCAATTCTCTCACCTCAGCCTCCCAAGTAGCTAGGACTACAGGCACACACCCCTACACCTGGCTAACTTTTATTTTTTAGATTTCTTGGAGAGACGGGGTCTCCATATTTGCTCAGGCTGGTCTTGAATTCCTGGCCTCAAGTGATTGTCCCAAATCGGCCATCCAAAGCGCTATTACAGGCATGAGCCAGCACAGCCAGCCTACAACTAAAGTATAAAAACTTGGAGGAGAAACAAGGTACACTAACTTTAGAACATTGTTTCCTTCTGGGAGTGGATAAAGTATTAACGAGAACTAAAGGAGGTTTCAATATCTCTCATGTTTTGTTTCTTGAGAGAAATAAAGAATAAAGCCGGGGAGGGAGCAAGAAAAAGGGAGAGAAGGAGAAAGTGTCTGCCATATGGAGTGACACTACAGGCAAATCCAAGTTAAAGAGAGTGTCCAACAACTTGTCACCTTTACAATCTGGTTGCTGGAACCTGTCTTCTGTCAAACTCAAACCTTCAGTAGGGTCCTGCTTAAAGACTCCAGTTTGGCCACTACTGAGAACTGAGGGAAACACCAGTTTATACTCTGACTCTAAGCATAGCAGGACCTCGCCAAGGCCCGGTAACTGATGGTAACTAGTGGTGGTGATGGTGGTGGTGGTGGTGGGGTGTGTGTGTGTGTGTGTGTGTGTGTGTGTACACACAGGAGGTGGACGGGGATGAGACAGTGAGCTGCCAGGGAAGGTCAGGAGAAGGATGGTAAAAAGGGAAATGTAACAGGTGGGGTAAAAGACAATACTTTAAAAGTAGATGAGGGAGGCTGGGTACGGTGGCTCACACCTGTAAAATCCCAGCACTTTAGGAGGCTGAGGCAGGCAGATCACGAGGTCAGGAATTCAAGACCAGACTGACTAACATGGTGAAACCCATCTCTACTAAAAATGCAAAAATTAGCCAGGCGTGGAGGCACGCACCTGTAATTCCAGTTACTCAGATGGCTGAGGCAGTAGAATTGCTTGAACCCAGGAGGCGGAGGTTGCAGTGAGCCAAGATCGCGCCAGTGTACTCCAGCTTGGGCAACAGAGTGAGATTCCATCTCAACAACAACAACAAAAAGGAGATGAAGGAATAGGGCAAAGTTACTACTTTGTTGCCATTTCATAATCTGGATGATATTCAAAAGTAAAACTGGCTCCTTACAAAATTTCAACTTTTTAGGGATATCTCAGCCCCTACTATGCCATAATATGCCCTCAAGTCATGAAACAACCAAAGTATCAACGGCCAAGAGTCCTAGGCCCTGTTCATTGCCCTACTTGGAGCAGCCCCAAGTTGTCAATGTCTCAAAGTTCTTCATTTTCAAAGTATGTGAATGTAAATATGCTTAGCAGAATAAAAAACGAAAAGAAAGGAAGCATTCACCTCCGTGGTGATTGGCATGCACATTTTTCGTGACCTTGTGAATGAACAGCTTGAAAAAAACTCCATCTGTAGATGAATGTGCAGAGACTCTGGCTAAGCAGCTGATTCAATTGTCAGGCCACTGCAGACTGTTGCTACCTTTTTGTCTTAGTCAACTATCATCTGTTTTACAGGCTCTTCATCCAGTTATCTCATCTCCCACCCCAACATTCTAGAGTGTGACTACACAATGAGCCTGTGCTCAAGAGCACAGCCTAAGGGAGCACCTGGTCATAGATCTCTCCCATCTCTCCCAGCAGTTTCTTTGCTTTTCCTTTTCTTTCTTCTTCTTCTTTCATTTATTTATTTATTTATTTTTTGAGACAGGGTCTCGCCGTTGTCACTCAGGCTGGAGTCCAGTGGTGTGATCATAGCTTACTGTAACCTCGAATTCCTGGGCTCAAATGATCCTCCTACCTCAGCCTCCCAGGTAGCTTGGAGCACACATGCTTGCCACCATACCCAGCTAATTTTTAAATTTTTTGCAGAGATGGAGTCTCCCTATATTGCCCAAGCTGATCTCAAACTCCTGGGCTCAAGTGATCTTCCTGCCACAGCCTCCCAAAGTGCTGGGAATATAGGCATGAGCTACCATTCCCCAGCTCTCCCAATACTTTTTGATTATTTATCATCTCCAAGGCTATGCACTTCTTGAACATAATCCCTTTATTCTCCATGTTTATAAAACAACCTGAAATCATAAAGGTCCTTGACATAATTTTCTATTCTGGACTGTCTCTCCCACCTAATGAAAGATGTAGTCTTAAACAGAAGGTCTTTTTAAGGTCAGGCAGGATGGCTCATGTCTGTAATCCCAGCACTCTGGGAAGCCAAAGTGAGAGTATCACTTGAGGCCAGGAGTTCAAGACCAGTCTGAGCAACACAGCAAGACCCCCATCTCTATGAAAAATATATATGTTTTCTAATTAGCCAGGCATGATGGCATGTGCTTGTAGTCCTAGCTACTCAGGAGGCTGAAGCAGGAAGACTTCCTGCTTCAGCCCAGGAGTTCAAGGTTACTGTGAGCTATAATCGCGTCACTGAACCCCAGCCTGGGTGACAAAGTAAGACTCTGTATCTTTTTTTTTTGAGATGGAGTTTCACTCTTTTTGCCCAGGCTGGAGTACAATGGTGCGATCTTGGCCTACCGCAACGTCTGCCTCCTGGGTTCAAGCGATTCTCCTGCCTCAGCCTCCTGAGTAGCTGGGATTACAAGCATGCGCTATCATGCCTAGCTAATTTTGTATTTTTTAGTAGAGGCAGGGTTTCTCCATGTTGGCCAGGTTGGTTTCAAACTCCCGACCTCAGGTGATCAGCCTGCCTCGGCCTCCCAAAGTGCTGGGATTACAGGCGTGAGCCACCGCGTCCAGCCTAGACCCTGTATCTTTAAAAAAAAAACAAAAAGCCTTTTAAGAATGTAAGGGTTTAAGATGTTACCATTATGTGATAACCAACTTTCACTTTTTTCTTGAGTCCTCTGACTTCAATAAATGTGTTGACTCCGGAATGACACGATCTGACTTGTCCCATATTTCTAAACTTAACTAAATCATTATCATTTCATGCCTGTTACTATTTCTTCCTCTCCCTGGCTAGTCTGAACTAGTTTTGTTATATTTGCGTGACAACATACTCTAGGAAATGTCAACTTTTTTTTTTTTGAGACAGAGTCTCACTCTGTGGCCCAGGCTGGAGTGCAGTGGCGCAATCTCAGCTCACTGCAACCTCCGCCTCCCGGGTTCACGCCATTCTCCTGCCTCAGTCTCCCGAGTAGCTGGGACTACAGGCACCCACCACGATGCCTGGCTAACTTTTTTGAACTTTTACTAGAGACGGGGTTTCACTGTGTTAGCCAGAATGGTCTCGATCTCCTGACCTCCTGATCTGCCCGCCTCAGTCTCCCAAAGTCCTGGGATTCCAGGTGTGAGACACTGCACCAGCCCCAGTATTTTTATTAGTATGAACTGTTATTGTTTCCAAAAAGTAGGCTACTGTATGAGACTTGGGTATAGTTTTTGTTATACAAGATTTTTTGTTTCTTTGCTTTTGAGACAGAGTTTCACTCTTGTCACCCAGGCTGCAGTGCAAAGGCTCAATTTCAGCTCACTGCAACCTCTGCCTCCCGGGTTCAAGCCATTCTCCTGTCTCAGCCTCCCAAGTAGCTGCGATTACAGGCACCTGTCACCATGCCCAGCTAATTTTTTTTTTTTTTGAGACGGAGTTTCGCTCTTGTTGACCAGGCTGGAGTGCAATGGTGCGATCTCGGCTCACTGCAACCTCTGCCTCTCAGGTTCAAGTGATTTTCCTGCCTCAGCCTCTTGAGTAGCTGGGATTACAGGCATGTGCCAGCATGCCCAGCTAATTTTGTATTTTCAGGAGAGACGGGGTTTCTCCATGTTGCTCAGGCTGGTCTTGAACTCCCGACCTCAGGTGATCTGCCCATCTCAGCCTCCCAAAGTGCTGGGATGACAGGCGTGAGCCACCACACCTGGCCTAATTTTTGTATTTTCAGTAGAGACAGGGTTTCTTTTTTTTTTTTTTTTTTGAGATGGAGTCTCGCTCTGTCGCCCAGGCTGGAGTGCAGTGGCCGGATCTCAGCTCACTGCAAGCTCCGCCTCCCGGATTTATGCCATTCTCCTGCCTCAGCCTCCCGAGTAGCTGGGACTACAGGCGCCTGCCACCTCGCCCGGCTAGTTTTTTGTGTTTTTTAGTAGAGACGGGGTTTCACCATGTTAGCCAGGATGGTCTTGATCTCCTGACCTCGTGATCTGCCCATCTCGGCCTCCCAAAGTGCTGGGATTACAGGCTTGAGCCACCGCGCACGGCCGAGACAGGGTTTCACCATGTTGGCCAGGTTGGTCTCGAACTCCTGATCTCAGGTGATCTACCCGCAGAAGTATAAGCAATCTTTATTTTTACGCTTTTCTAAGTTTTCTAAATTTGTTTCTGATTATACACAAAATAAGTGTTATTTATCTAAAGCAATATATCATATACACATATAAACTACAGCAGCTGTCCCAACACTCTCTTTCTCTCTCTAATATACATATATGCATACTATATGTGTATATATGTATATCATATATGTATGTTAGAGAGTGTTGCGACAGATGCTATAGTTATCTGTAATATATCTATATAATGGGTATATATACCCACACACATATACATATATACTCAACATAGTGAGACCCTCGTCTCTAAATATATATATGTAATATTCCATCTCTAAAAATATATATATTACATATATAGAGAGAAAGACTGGGGTCTCACTATGTTGCCTAGGCTGGTCTCAAACAACTGGGCTCAAGCAATCTGCTCGCCTCAGCCTCCCAAAGTGCAGGGACTACAGGCGTATGACATCATGCCCAGCTAATTTTTTATTTTTTAATTCTTTGTAGAGAAGGGGGTCTCCTTATGTTGCTCAGGCTGCCAGGGCTCAAGAGATTCTCCTGCATCAGCCTCCCAAAGCTCTGGGATTACAGGCATGAGCTACAGCACCCAGCCTTTCTATTTGTATCAGAACTGAACTAAAAGTTCTATTTCACAAGGCCAGAACATGTTACTATTTTAAAGCTTTACCCAAAGTACCAAGAATTTTTGCCAGACTATTTTTAAGCCTTAATATTACAAAGTGATTCATAATTATATTTCTAAAACTCAATTTCATATCTACAATTATATATATGTATGGAAAAAAATCTCAAATGACATATGCCAAAATATTAACAATATTAACAATGGTGAAATAACAGGTGATTTTTATTTATTGACTTTTTGGTGTTTTCTCATTTATTTTGCAACAAGTATGTAATCCATTATATTCTAATTTTCTTTTCTCTTTTATTCCTTTTTTTCGTTGAGACGGAGTCTCGCTCTGTTGCCCAGGCTGGAGTGCAGTGGCAGGATCTCAGCTCACTGCAGTATCCACCTTCTGGGTTCAAGCAATTCTCCTTCCTCAGCCTCCTAAGTAGCTGGGATTACAGATGCACACCACCATGCCTGGCTAATTTTTGTATTTTTAGTAGAGGCGGGGTTTCACTATGTTGGCCAGGCTGGTCTCGAACTCCTGACCTTGTGAATTCCTGACCTCAGCCTCCCAAAGTGCTGGGATTACAGGCGTGAGCCACCGCACCTGGCTATATTCTAATTTTCTTACTTCAGGGGAGGTGCTGAATTTGATGAAAATTAATACTTCTACACTTTGGGGCAGGAGTACACATGTATACATATACTATTTCTGGAGTTCTTCACCGTGAATTTTACTGTCACCCTCTCTCTAATGTTTTCCTTCTCAGTAAATTATATCAAATATTAACAGTAATCAAGCTCTACTGGTTCAACCTAGGATCCAAACCATAACTGAAGTTAGATCAAATTAAAAACAATCAAACTCAAACTTGATTGTCACTATTTATTAAAAAATAATGCAACTTACTGTTTTAGAGGAAAGGAGCCATTGCCTATAGTGAATGACTGTAACAACACTAGGCTGATTATGTTGTATATACAAAGTACCAAATAGTTATTACAAGAGGTTTTTGCAACTGAGATTCAGAAATCTATAACTATACTATAAGCCTGACCCTTCCAAGGTGAGTCTCATCTGTTCTGCCAAGGAACTTCAGCTTTAAGGACAACTAATTCCTTACATTTCAGCTCCGGATACATCCAGGTGGGAAAGAATGGGCAACAGATTCAGGAAGAATGGAGTTTTTCAATCCCAACCACTCAATGGCAAGTTATAAAACTTAATTCTTAATTTTCTGACTATAAAACAGAAATAAGAAAAACCATCTTGGCCAGGTGTGGTGGCTCATGCCTGTAATCCCAGCACTTCGGGAGGCTGAGGTGGGTGAATCATTTGAGGTCAGGGGTTCGAGACCAGTCTGACCAACATGGTGAAACCCCATCTCTACTAAAAGTTCAAAAAATTTAGCTGAGCATGGTGGTGGGCGCCTGTAATCCCAGCTACTGGGAAGCTGAGGCAGGAGAATCTCTTGAATCCAGGAGGCGGAGGTTGCAGTGAGCTGATATCATGCCACTGCACTCCAGCCTGGGCGACTGAGTGAGACTCTGTCTCCCAAAAAAAAAAAAAAAAAAAACAAAAGAAAAAGAAAAGAAAAAAAGAAACCATCTTATAATATTGCTCTAAGTATTGAAGATACTGTATGTTTATTAGGTACCCTACAGTAGGCACTCAAATTATTATAACTGTTGCTTATAAATAGTTCTTTCTTCTGATGCTAATGCTTAGAGATTCCACCGTACTTAACATAAAATGCATATTTGAAAATAACTATTTGCTGGTGGGTATACAGGTTGGCTGAATATTGGAAGCAAGGATGTTGCCAGCACCCTCCTTTCCTGCTAATACCCTCTGGGTCTACTTCATGTCACTTCTGTTACTGCTATGGCATCTATCCCAAAAGTGGGAGGGTCAGGCTGCCCAGTTTATAAGGTTTCCATTTCCCTGTACTTATTTCATACTCCTATGTTTTCTTTTTTCTTATTTATTTCTTATTTATTTATTTATTGAGACAGAGAGTCCCACTGTGTTGCCCAGGCTGAAGTGCGGTGGTGTTATTTCAGCTCACTGCAACTTTTGCCTCGCAGGTTCAAGAAATTCTCCCACCTCAGCCTCCTGAGTAGCTAGGATTACAGGCACACACCACCATGTCCAGCTAATTTTTATATTTTTAGTAGAGACGGAGTTTCACCACACTGGCCAGGCTGGTCTCAGACTCTTGACCTCAAGTGATCTGCCTGCCTCAGCCTCCCAAAGTGCTGGTATTATAGGTGTGAGTCACTGTGCCCGGCCCTTAGTCCCATTTCTTTCAGGACCAGTCAACAGATAAAAGAGGTAGATGAACTGCTGGTTCATTTTACTGATTTCCAAACTGGCAACAGAGGTGATGCAAAAGCAGACCAGGAAGAACAGTTCCATTTAGGAAAACACTAATGAGTCAAGTTGAATTTTGCATTTCCAAACATAAACCCAAGAGAAATCTGAACATGATATTCATAACAATTTAGGGAAAGATTTCTTTTAGGGAAAGATTTTATTGTCAAGAAATCTCTCCTCCATCTGCCCCTCTCCTATCTTCTCTGCAGTAAGGTAGCAACCGTCCATTTGCCACCTATGACAAATGAGGTTTCCAATATCATGTGAGGAAAAGAAATCTTAATCACAAAGAGACAGCTCTATTCAGTAACCTACAATCATAAAACAGGTACCTGGCAGGCAATTTCTGAACACGACAGCAAATCAGTTGTTTTTTTTGTTTGTTTGTTTTGTTTTGTTTTGAGATGGGAGTCTTACTCTGCACCCAGGCTGGAGTGCAATGGCACGATCTCGGCTCACTGCAACTTCCGTCTCCTGAGTTCAAGTGATTCTCCTGCCTCAGCCTCCTGAGTAGCTGGGATTATAAGCGTGTACCACCATACTTGGCTAATTTTTGTATTTTTAGTAGGGATGAGGCTTCACCATGTTGGCCGGTCTGGTCTCAAACTCCTGACCTCAAGTGATTTGTCTGCCTCAGCCTCTCAAAGTGCTGGAATTACAGGTATGAGCCACTGTGCCAATGGCCAACAATTGCAAATCATTTTAAGTGAACTTGATCCAATGACCAAACGAACATTAAGGACTCAATATTAGCTGTAAGGAGAGATCCACTTCTACAAGCCCACCACTACAGGAAAGGAAACACTGCAGAGATCCTGTACAGAGCCTCCTTGTTGCTTGTACAGTCCTTACCTGACAGTCAAAGTCCTGGAAGTTTCGTGTACCATTCTGTCAACAGAAGACAGAAAACACAGTCAGTTTCCCCACATGTGCAGCAAATTCAGTTCACAGTGCAAGCAGTGCATGTGCAGCCTCTTGGTTGCCATAAAACTGAAATGGTTCTCATCAGAAGGTTTCAGAGGCAGGGAGGGTTATGAACATGTGTTAATAAAGGCTAAATCTTCAGGTGAGATTATGCTTTAGTGGGCTCATGAGAAGATAAAGGGAAGGGCCTAGTTTTCTAGCAAGCTTGTAACTTCTTGCCTTCCTACCTAAGGAGAGCAGTGAGAATTTGTAGGAAGAGGGTAAAACGTGGATCACAGTCTGGAAACATACCTTGAACACGCAAGGGAAGTACCTGGGAGGAAAGGAGTTGGAGGCCAAAGCTGAGAAGGGTGAAGGAGAACAGGTGCAGAACCAGGAATTAAAGAAAGCATCAGGAAGAGGACAAAGATATGGATGGATCAGAAATGGAAGCCTTGAAATCTAACAGAGAAGAAAGGCAGTGTTACCGAAGGAAGGAAAGAAAGACAACAAGGTTCTTAACACACTGGCCTGCCTGTTGCATCCTATGAAATCACTGATAGGGAAAAAGGACAAGTCATGGAATCATTTAAAAAGTAAAACATAGTCAAAAAATCTAAGGAGAATTCACCAAGCTTCTAAAAAGGGATTATAATAATGACGATTGAGAAAAAAAAAATCAATGGTAATTAATTCAGAAGCATTTTTCCAGCATTCCAGATGCCAGTATTGCAAGCCATAAGAGGATAAAAAAGGGGCCGAGCGTGGTGGCTCATGCCTGTAATCCCAGTATTTTGGGAGGCTGAGGCGGGCAGATCACCTAAGGTCAGGGGTTTGTGGGCAGCCTGACCAACATGGTGAAACCCAGTCTCTACTAAAAATACAAAAATTAGCCGGGTGTTGTGGTGTGTGCCTGTAATCCCAGCTACTTGGGAGGCCGAGGCAGGAGAATCGTTTGAACCCGGGAGCGGAGGTTGCAGTGAGCCGGGATCCCGCCACTGCACTCCAGCCTGAGCAACAGAGCGAGACTCTCCCCGCCAACCAAAAAAAAAAAAAAAAAACAGTATAAAAAAGGTAACAAGTGGGCCAGGCGCGATGGCTGACACCTGTAATCCCAGCCCTTTGGGAGGCCAAGGAAGGTGGATCACAAGGTCGGGAGTTCAAGACTAGCCTGACCAACATGGTGAAACCCCATCTCTACTAAAAACATAAAAATTAGCCGGGCGTGGTGGTGGGCGCCTATAGTCCCAGCAACTCAGGAGGCTGAGGCAGGAGAATTGCTTGAAACCGGGAGGTGGAGGTTGCAGTGAGCCGAGATCGCACCACTGCACTCCAGCCTGGGCAACAGAGTGAGACTCCGTTTCAAAAAAAAAGGGAAAAAAAAAAAAAAGTAACAAGTGATGTATTTGGGAATAAAAGAAAACTTCTACTTGAATTTTCACAAAGTGTAACCCCTTTCCTGAAAAAAGTCTCCCATTATGTAGAAACTGATTTATCATAACTATTTATTCTGTCTCTACAATGACTTTCAGAAAGTTCCTAACAGCTTCCCAAAAGCTGCCCCTCCAGAGATACTATAGATATCTGATCCTCAAAAATACTAATTAGTCTCATCTCCCTTCAAAATGATCCTCCTAGAAACAGTTCTTTGGGTCCAGGCACGGTGGCTTATGCCTGTAATTCCAGCACTTTGGGAGGCTGAAGCGAGTGGATCACCCAAGTTCAGGAGTTCGAGACCAGCCTGGCCAACATGGTGAAACTTCATCTCTACTAAAAAAACTACAAAAATTAGCCGGGCGCAGAGGTGCCTATAATCTCAGAGGCACCTTGAGAGGCTGAGGCAAGAGAATCACTTGAACCCAGGAGACGGAGGTTGCGGTGAGCCAGTATTGACCCACTGTGTGTCAGCCTGGATGACAGAGCAAGACTCCATCTCAAAAACAAAAAAAAAAGAAAGAAATAGTTCTTTGGGATCCCACCAACTACACTGCTGGCTGGACAAAAGAGAGGTTAAAAAACACAGCCCAGGCTGGGTGGTGGCTCATGCCTGCAATCCCAGCACTGCACTTTGGGAGGCCAAGGCGGGCAGATCACCTGAGGTCAGGAGTTTGAGACCAGCCTGACCAACATGGAGAAACCCCATCTCTACTAAAAATACAAAATTAGCCAGGTGTTGTGGCGCGTGCCTGTAATCCCAGCTACTCAGGAGGCTGAGGCAGGAGAATTGCTTGAACCAGAGAGGCGGAGGTTGTGGTGAGCTGAGATCACGCCATTGCACTACAGCCTGGGCAACAAAAGTGAAACTCTGTCTCAAAAAAAAAAAAAAAAAAAAAAAATTCACAGCCCAGTGTGGTATAAACACCCAAATAAACAAACTATCCACTCCATAAGAGGGACTATCGGCCGGGCGCGTTGGCTCACGCCTGTAATCCCAGTACTTTGGGAGGCCGAGACGGGCGGATCATGAGGTCAGGAGATCGAGACCATCCTGGCGAACATGGCGAAACCCCGTCTCTACTAAAAAAATACAAAAAACTAGCCGGGCAAGGTGGCGAGCGCCTGTAGTCCCAGCTACTCGGGAGGCTGAGGCAGAAGAATGGCGTAAACCCGGGAGGCAGAGTTTGCAGTGAGCCGAGATCCGGCCACTGCACTCCAGCCTGGGCAACAGAGCGAGACTCCGTCTCAAAAAAAAAAAAAAAAAAGAGGGACTATCTAGAGCTGCACTATCTAGTATGGTAACCATTAGCCATATGTACACTTTAAATTTAAATTCAATAAAATAAAATCTTAGTTTCTCAGTTACATTAGCCATATCTCAAGTGTTCATACTCTTGGGCAGTACAGACACAGAACATTTCCATGACTACAGAAACTTCTACTGGATAACACTGATCTAGAAGCCAAAAGCTTCTCTGAAGGAATAAGGTTATGAAAGAGCGGCCCTTGACTTTCTAAAAGTGGCAGTAAAGTCACAACAGATTACCAGTCATAGAGACTGTAGATGCCACTGAGAATGGGCAAGAGAATGGTAGAGACAGTAAAGTATTATTCCTAACATGAAACTGAATTCACAAAAAGTCTGATACAGTCACAGTATGGAAAGACAACTAAGATACTGTGCAGATGGGACTGGGCAGCACATTTCCAAGGAATGTCGCTATTGATTAAAAGGAGCATAGTGTTCCATGGCTCCCACTAGCCCTAAGAAATGTCTGAGGACTTCTTCAGAGAAATCATTGTGCTTAATTTACAGACAGACTATGAGAAGCAAAAGGAAGGGCCCTCTCATGGATTAGGATGGACGGTTTTTGTAGGATATAAATGGTCAGCCAGTGAGTTTCTGGTTCCTGATTCAACTTGTACCTTCCTCCAAATATAGCACAGGGCCTGGTATAAATCAGATGATTGATACAGATTCATAAAACAAATAAGCCAATATTAAAAAATTAAATGTTGAGGAAATTCTGTTAAAATTTTGGGTTTAAAAAAAACTTCTGCTGCATTCCAGCTTAAGATACGTATGGTTAGTAAGAGGGAAAAGAAAGTAGGATACAAAATACTCTTTACAGTTTGACCTTGGCTACATTAAAAATATGTATTTAAAAAGACTAAAAGGCCAGGCACAGTGGCTCATGCCTATAATCCTATCACTTTGGGAGGCTGAGGTAGGCAGATCACTTCAGGTCAGGAGTTCAAGACCAGCATAGGCAATATGGCGAAATCCCATCTCTACAAAAAAATGCAAAAAAAATTAGCCAGGCGTGGTAGTGCAAGCTTATAGTCCCATCTACTTGAGGGGCTGAGGTGGGAGCATCACTTGAGCCTGGAAGGTCAAGGTTGCAGTGAGCTGAGATCACACCACTGCACTCCAGCCTGGGTGCAAAGTGAGATCCTGTCTCATAAATAAATAAACAAATAAAAGACAAAAAATGAACAACAGCAGCTGCTTCTGCAGAGAGAGTTTATGGGTGATTATAATTTTCTTCATATTATGTACAATGAGCATGTACTTCCCTTTCTGAAATTAGAAAACCAGAAAAAAAGGGTCTAGCAAACCCTAGAAAAAATACCAAATTTAGTATTTTGTAATATAAGATTTAAAGGGCCGGGTGCGGTGGCTCACGCCTGTAATCCCAACACTTTGGGAGGTCGAGGTGGGCAGATCACAAGGTCACGAGTTCAAGACCAGATTGGCCAATATGGTGAAACTCCATCTCTTCTAAAACCACAAAAATTAGGCCGGGCGTGTTGGCTCATGCCTGTAATCCCAGCACTTTGGGAAGCCAAGGCAGACAGATCACGAGGTCAGAAGTTCAAGTCCCGTCTGGCCAACATGGTGAAACCCTGTTTCTACTAAAAATACAAAAATTAGCTGGGCATGGTGGCACGTGCCTGTAATCACAGCTACTTGGCAGGCTGAGGCAGGAGAACTGCTTGAACCGGGACCCAGGAAGCGGAGGTTGCAGTGAGCTGAGATAGCGCCACTGTACTCCAGCCTGGGCTACAGAGTGAGACTCTGTCTCAAAAAAAAAAAAAAAAAAAAATTAGCCAGGCATGGTGGAGCATGCCTATAGTCCCATCTACTCGGGAGGCTGAGTCAGGAGAATCACTTGAACCTGGGGGGCGGAAGTTGCAGTGAGCCGAGACAGTGCCACTGCACTCCAGCCTGGGCAACACAGCAGACTCCATCTCAAAAAAATAAATAAATAAGGACCGGCGCAGTGGCTCATGCCTGTAATCCCAGCACTTTGGGAGGCTGAGGCGGGCGGATCACGAGGTCAGGAGATCAAGACTACCCTGGCTAACACACTGAAACCCCGTCTCTACTAAAAATACAAAAAAATTAGCTGGGTGTAGTGCTGGGCACCTGTAGTCCCAGCTACTTGGGAGGCTGAGGCAGGAGAATGGTGTGAACCCTGGAGGCGGAGCTTGCAGTGAGCAGAGATCATGCCATTGCACTCCAGCCTGGGCGACAGACCGAGACTCCATCTAAAAATAAATAAATAAATAAATAAATATTTAAAGATTGACCTCACCTTTTGAGGAATGATTTATAATGATGTCTAAACAGACCATATTAGGGCTTCAATCTAACAGAAGTCCCAGAGGTTCCTTTAGCGATTATTTAGAAAGATTAGGAAAAATCACTCTAGATTGAATTAAAATCTCAGTCATAGAATATAGAGTCACAAATTCTGATTAGCTCTTTGGAAAGCAGCTGTCATTGTATCCATGAATTCTCCTTTCTTACAATGATGTGACCACGACCATGAGGCATTCTGTAAAGCCCTCAGTTCCTGACATGAGCACAAAGGAGCATGCCAAAAGCAGAAAGGCAATGCCCTCAAGAACCTCAAGCTATGTCTTATTTGTTGAGTACCTAGCAAAAAACAACTCTGTGTTCTCAATCCCATCTTCATAGCTATACTCCCAGATAAAAGGTACCAATAACTGAGTGAAGACTATTTAGCATTTGTTTTCCTGGCTTTTTATTTTTTATTTTTAATTTAATTTTATTTTATTTTATTTTTTTTGAGACGGAGTCTCGCTCTGTCGCCCAGGCTGGAGTGCAGTGGCCGGATCTCAGCTCACTGCAAGCTCCGCCTCCCGGGTTTACGCCATTCTCCTGCCTCAGCCTCCCGAGTAGCTGGGACTACAGGCGCCCACCACTTCACCCGGCTAGTTTTTTGTATTTTTTTAGTAGAGACGGGGTTTCACTGTGTTAGCCAGGATGGTCTCAATCTCCTGACCTCGTGATCCGCCCGTCTCGGCCTCCCGAAGTGCTGGGATTACAGGCTTGAGCCACCATGCCCGGCCTATTTTTTATTTTTTGAGATGGAGTCTCGCGCTGTCGCCCAGGCTGGAGTGCAGCGGTGCCATCTCGGTTCACTGCAAGCTCCACCTCCTGGGTTCATGCCATTCTCCTGCCGCAGCCTCCCAAGTAGCTGGGACTACAGGTGCCCGCCACCACGCCCGGCTAATTTTTTTTGTAGTTTTAGTAGAGACGGGGTTTCACCGTGTTAGCCAGGATGGTCTCAATCTCCTGACCTCGTGATCTGCCCGTCTCAGTCTCCCAAAGTACAGGGATTACAGGCGTGAGCCACCACACCCAACCTTTTTTTTTGAGAGAGAGATCCCAGACCCTCTTAGAGAAAGGCTTCTAGCTTCATGAGTAATCACCCTGGAAAATGGGAATGACGAGGTCTATGTGACAATAATTGGCTCCAGAGTTTCTGAATGGGGATCATTAGCCGGTTCTTGACTCAACTGTGGTTAACTGAGGCCATATTATTTATTCTCTGTACTCATTAAAAGTTCAATACTAGTCACTGGGGGCATTCTAAAAGGCTGAGTACCTTCTGGGGCCCTTCCCTAGAGACTTCTTTTTTTCTTTTTTTTTTTTTTTTCCCTGAGATAGGGTCTTCCTCTGTCAGCCAGCCTGGAATGCAGTTGCATGATCACAACTCACTGCAGCATTGATCTCCCAGGCTCAAGCGATCCTCCTGCTTCAGCCACTTGAGTAGCTGAGACTATCGGCATGTGCTGCCCTGCTTGGCTAATTGTTTTTTTTTTTGAGACTGAGTCTTGATCTGCTGCCCAGGCTGGAGTGCAATGGCGCAATCTCCACTCACTGCAACCTCCGCCTGCGGGGTTCCATCGATTCTCCTGCCTCAGCCTCCAGAGTAGCTGGGATTACAGACACGTGCCACCACAACTGGCTAATTTTTGTATTTTTAACAGGGACAGGGTTTCACCATGTTGCCCAGGTGGTCTCCAACTTCTGGGCTCAAGCAATCTGCCTACCTTGGCCTCCCAAAGTGTTGGGATTACAGGCATGAGCCACTGTACCTGCCCTGTTTCTTTTTCTTTTTGAGACAGAGTTTTGCTTTGTCACCCAAACTGGAGTTGCAGTGGCATGATCATAGCTCAGTGTGGCCTTGACCTCTGGGCTCAAGCAATCCTCCTGCCTCAGTTTGTTTGTTTCTAATGTTCACAGTATATGGTTCCATTCTAACAAAACTTCTAGAAATTTCAGGCTATGGGTACTTTCTTTTTTCTGTCCATTTTGAAGATGCCATTAATTCCATATTCTGAGAAATTCTTACACTAAGCAGACTTAAGCAGCAGAAAGGGATTCAAGGGAAAAATTAAAACAACAGAATAATTTGAAGAGGAAAAAAGTCAAGGAAAGCCATTAATTATTACTGAAAGTTGCAGTCAAAGTAGAAGCCAGCTAACAGGAGTGTTTTCTGATGGAGCCTAGTGGCCATATGTAGAAGGTAAGTAAAGTAACCCAAAAGGTAAATTAAAGCAAGTAAGCCTCACAGTCACAAGCTTAGAGAATTAGCAAAAAGAAACTAGAACGGGTCAATGATTAAAGTGAATTATGAAAAAAAGAAAGGGGGGTGTGAAAGGGAGAAATGTTTCAAAAACAAGTCATTGCTAGGGAGAAGAGACATGTCGTTTCCTAACATGAGATCTGGTCAAAAGGCATAGTTTCAAAAGACAGAAGCAACAGACATAATGTAAAGAAAGACGAGACAGATAAGACCTTAGACCAACTATCAATAGGAAGAGATTTCGGGTGAATTTACCTGTTCTGTGAATGTAAAGGAAAGGTCTGTGTCTGATTCACCACTGTATTCCTGGTCGTAACACTTAATGAGTGTAACAAATATCATTTTGTAGAGCTTATGAACATCTCAAAATAGAGATACTTGATTTGAGGAAGAAACGAATACCAAAGAGGAAAGGTTACACGTAATTGACATGCTAGGGACTAAAGTGGAGAAAGTGAGTTGTTGCAATAGTAAAAGGTTTTAGAAATAAGCTGATTCAAAAAACAAAACAAAACAAAAAAAACTGTTAAAGAGAACAAAATATGACTGTATTAAAAAGCCATACACAAAAAAGATAATCCTTCCCAACAAAAAGTAGAAACAAAGATGGGGGATTGTACAAGCAAAGAGTTAGATACGCTCAGAAAATACTCTGTTTTTCTTTAATAATAAAGATTAATATAATCAGTTAGTATAATAAATCAGTGTATTAAAATCATCAGCAGGGCCATGTGCAGTGGCTCACGCCTGTAATCCCGGCACTTTGGGAGGCTGAGGCAGGTGGATCACGAGATCAGGAGTTCGAGACCAGCCTGATAAAGAGACCAGCCTGGCCAATATGGTGAAACCTCATCTCTACCTAAAAATACAAAAATTAGCAGGGTGTGGTGGCAGGCGCCTATAATCCCAACTACTCGGGAGGCTGAGGCAGAGGAATTGCTTGAACCTGGGAGGCAGCGGTTGCAGTGAACCAAGATCGCATCATTGCACTCCAGCCTGGGTGACAGAGCGAGACTCCAACTCAAAAAAAAAAAATCAGCAGCAAATCATTTTCTTTTTTTTTTTGAGGCGGAATCTTGCTCTGTCACCCAGGCTGGAGTGCAGTGGCGCGATCTCAGCTCACTGCAAGCTCCACCTCCCGGGTTCACGCCATTCTCCTGCCTCAGCCTCCCGAGTAGCTGGGACCACAGGCGCCCGCCACCGTGCCCGGCTAATTTTTTGTATTTTTAGTAGAGACGGGGTTTCACCGTGTGAGCCAGTATGGTCTCGATCTCCTGACCTTGTGATCCGCCCGCCTCAGCCTCCCAAAGTGCTGGGATTACAGGCGTGAGCTACCGCGCCCGGCCTAGCAAATCATTTTCTTTCTTTTTTTTTTTTTTTTAGATGGAGTTTTGCTCTTCTTGCCCAGGCTGGAGTGCAATAGCACGATCTCGGCTCACAGCAACCTCCACCTCCTGGGTTCAAGCCATTCTCCGGCCTCAGCCTCTGGAGTAGCTGAGGTGGCATGTGCCACCAGGCCCAGCTAATTTTATATTTTTAGTAGAGACAGGGTTTCTCCATGTTGGTCAGGATGGTCTCGAACTCCCGACCTCAGGTGATCCGCCCGCCTCGGCCTCCCAAAGTGCTGGGATTACAGGCATGAGCCACCGCGCCTGGCCCAGCAAATCATTTTCAAGTAGAAATCAGTTCAAACTGATAATCCAGGGATAAGAATGAAAATTCTATATATAGTGCATATATATATATATTTAAGTATCTATAGCAATCATTACCTTCAAAATATACTAAGAAACAGACTTCATAAAGAAATTTATAAAGAGGTTGGATACTTAGATAAAACTATCTACAATCAGATAATCCCCTGTAGATTGCTGAAAAAGTAGAATTTCCACTCTAAAAATCCCATGGGCACTCTGCTAAGGTGTGGCTAAGACGTGGATCACCTATTGCCTCCTGTAACCGGTTGAGGGTCATCTAGTCTGCAATGGTGGCATGGCAACTTGCTTGGGAACCCATTTCCTGCTGCAGTTCCATCTACAGCAACAGATGACAACAGATGTAACACTCATGTCTTAGTACATTAAGGGACACCCACTCTCTAGTCCACACTAGATGTAGCACTTCATGAATATTCTTGATGAAAATGTCAATAAATCTATTTTTAATTACAGCTGCTTTTTCTTTTCTCTCTCTCTCCCCATTTTTTTTTTTTTTTTTTTTTTTTTTAAACAACCTTGGAGCTGGGTGCAGTGGCTCATGCCTATAATACCAGCACTTTGGAAGGCTGAGGCAGGACGACTGCTTGAGCCCAGGAGTTTGAGACCAGCCTGGGCAACATAATGAGACCTCTTCTCTACAAATAATTTAAAAATTGGCCAGGCATGGTGGCGCACACCTGTGGTCCCACCTACTTAGGAGGCTAAGGTGGGAAAATTGCTTGAACCCAGGTGGTAGAGACTGCAGCAAGCCATGGCCATGCCACTGTACTCCAACCTGGATGACAGAGACCCTGTTTCAAAAAAAAAAAAGGCAGTGGCTCATGCCTGTAATCCTAGCACGTTGGGAGGCTGAGATGGGTGGATGGCTTGAGCCTAGGAGTTTCAACATGGCAAAGCTCGGTCTCTAAAAAAATACAAAACTAAGCCAGGCATGGTGGCAAGAGCTACTCAGGAGGCAGAGGCAGGAGGATTGCTTGAGCCCGGGAGGCTGCAATAAGCCATGATTGTGCCACTGCACTCCAGCCTGGGCAACAGAGCAAGCCCTTAGCACAAATGCTTTGGCTATCTCTGTTGTCCTGGAGGTTACAAAATGTTGTTCCCAGGGTTCTCCCTCCTCTAGTTCTAACATCCTCCTCCCTCCTCTGCTTACATGTTGTGATTAGTAGAAAAGGAAAACTTAAATTGCAGTAAAATTTACCCCACTTTCAGGTGGGTGCGGTGGCTCATGCCTGTAATCCCAGCACTTTGGGAGGCCAAGGCGGGTGGATCACTTGAGGTCAGGAGTTCAAGACCAGCCTGGCCAACATGGCGAAACCCCGTCTCTACCAAAAATACAAAAACTAGCTGGACATGGTGGCAGGTGTCTATAATCCCAGCTACTTGGGAGGCTGAGGCAGGAGAATCACTTGAATCCAGGAGGCAGAGGTTGCAGTGAGCCGAGATCATGCCACTGCACTCCAGCCTGGGCAACAGAGTGAGACTCCATCTCAAAAAACAAAACAAAACAAAAAAAGATTTACCTCACTTTCTACTGTAACAACCAAAACAAAGTACATAACTTATTTCTGTTCTCTCTACTAAACATTTATTCCCCCTTCTGCTATTTCCTCAGTTCTTCAGAAGCTAAGTGTGGCCTTCTACTCGTTTTCTCAAGCCTCACCTTTTGCTTTCACAGGGTTCAGTAGTATCTGAACCAATAGTAGGTAGAGGAAGGCAGGGAAAATGAAGCAAAACAGTCTACTCTCCTGTTTATTACAAGGTCTTTTGGGTGAGGAGACTGGAGCAACCAGGTACAAGAGGCAGTAGATGGTGGGAAGAACCCTAGACCCCCAGGTCCAAGTCAAAGTCAAAAGACGTAGCTTCTATCCTGGCTCCACCAACTTAACAGACACTAGCTCTGAACAAGTCACATAACCTCTCAGTGTCATCTGTAAAATGGAGTTAAAATATCTTCAACTACTTACAAGAGACTGGAAGATTAAAATAAGATATTATTTGTGAAAGTGCTCTGAAAATAGTTAAATGCTATTTTAAAAATCATTTCATATGCCCGTGGAATTTCTGCCCCGCAAAACAAAGTACTGGTGGTTGCTTCTTTTCATCACTGGAGCCAAAACAAGTATGGCAAAATTATCCACTTCTTGACAATTCTGAGCCATAGACAAAATTACAGGCATACTAAAATAAAATGGGAAAAGCACCAACAAACGACATGAGACAAGTTAACATAAGCCTTGCTCAAAGCTATATTGAGAATGCCTCCTTACAGTCATCTCAGGACAAATTTCACAGTAAAACGTTGCTTCTAGTCTTCCTTTAGCTTCCTGAAGCCTGGAGGATGCAGCAATGTCTTCAGCAAAAAGTATGTTTATAAGGATAACGGACAGAAGGATAAGGTGAAATACTGCACATTTTTAGGCTTCTCCTTAAAGAGACAGGGCAAGCCACAAAGGTGATGCCAAAACATCTACAGGATTAACACAGTGGAAACGGCTCAGGTTTTAAGAGTAGGAAAGACTTTGCTTTCCGTCTGGCTTTGCCACTTCTTTACTAGGCAAACCAGCATTTCATTCGGATTTTTAATCTGTGAAGTAGGAATACTACTATCTATCTCAAAGGGATATTCTGAGAATTAGAGAGAATGTATGTAAAGCACTTGGCACATAAAAGATAATAAATAAATCATAGCAGGACAGGCAAAAACAACAACAAAAAAACCCTCAAACCATCTACTTCTATGCAAATCTGGAGGTTTTTCCTCTACACCAGTGGTTCTCAACCAAGGCAATTTTGCTTCCCAGGGACATCTGGCAATGTCTGGAGACATTTTTGGTTGTCACCACTGGGGAGTGCTATTAGCATCTAGTGGGTAGAGGCCAAAGATGCTGCTAAACATTCTACAATGCACAGAGCAGTGTTCCACAACAAACAATGATCCAATCCAAAACATCAACAGTGAGAAATCCTGCCATACAGCAGGCATTCTTTGATACTCAATAGGAGTAAGCTACTTCACCTTTTCTAGCCTTCGTTAACTCACTAGCAATGTGGGAATAAATTTATCTGTGTTCTCTTCCTCATCAAGCTATTGGGAGGTTCAAATGAAGTAATGGATGAGAGGCATTATTATCATTATACCGTTTACCACATACACAAAACCACCCACCTGCTGGGCAGACAGAAGCATTCATGTCCTGGGGAGGGGGAGAGGGAGGCTAATGGGACAGAAGTCTTTGTTTGGAAGTGCCATGATCTAAAGAGGGCCTCTTGCCTATCTACCTGCTTGGCAAGAGCCGAGAGAGTCCTCACGAATAGTGATGGTACAGGAACACTTACATCTCAGGGAGAGAGAGGAGTAAGGTGGAATGTGGGAGGTGGGTAGGAACAGCATAGGCCTATCAAAGAGGAGTGGATAGATGTTAGGAAGTGAGACACTGCTTCATGTCTTGGTCTACTCGGGCTGTCATAACAAAATCACATAGACTTGATGGTTTAAAAGAACAGAAATTTATTTTCTCACGGTTCTGAAGGCTGCAAAGTTCAAGATTAAGGTTCTAGGCCAGGCGCGGTGGCTCAAGCCTGTAATCCTAGCACTTTGGGAGGCCGAGACGGGCGGATCACGAGGTCAGGAGATCGAGACCATCCTGGCGAACATGCTGCAACTCCGTCTCTACTAAAAAATACAAAAAACTAGCCAGGCGAGGTGGCGGGCGCCTGTAGTCCCAGCTACTCGGGAGGCTGAGGCAGGAGAATGGCATAAACCCGGGAGGCGGAGCTTGCAGTGAGCTGAGATCACGCCACTGCACTCCAGCCTGGGCAACAGAGCGAGACTCTGTCTCAAAAAAAAAAAAAGGTTCTAGAAGGGTTCAGTTTCTCATGACGAATCTCTTCCTGGTTTGTGGACAGCTGCCTTCTGGCAGGGGAAGGGAGAGAGAAAGAGAGCCTCTTTCTCTATTTATTTATTTTTTGAGACAGGGTCTTACTCTGTTGCCCAGGCTGGAGTGCAGTGGCACAATCACAGCTCACTGCAGCCTCAACCTCCCAGGCTCAACTGATCCTCGCAGATCAGCCTCCCATGTAGCTGGGACTATAGGCATCTGCTACCACACCTGGATAATTTTTTTAATTTTTTGGTAGACAGGATCTCCCTTTGTTGCCCAGGCTGGTCTTGAACTTCTGGCTTCAGGTGATCCTCCTGCATCAGCCTCCCAAAGTGCTGGAATTATAGGTGTGAGCCCGGTTATAGGTGTGTGCCTGGCTCAGATTTTATTTCCTTCCTCCTCTCCTAGGCACAACATTTTTGGCACAGCCCTCACATATACACATACACAAATGGTACTTAAAGGAGAGAGTTTTCTGGAAATATGAGGGGAAGCAGCAGGAGAAACCAAATGGAGGTTAAAAAAGCGTGCAGTGGCCAGGCGCACAGGCTCACGCCTGTAATCTCAGCACTTTTGGAGGCTGAGGTGGGCGGATCAAGAGGTCAAGAGATCGAGACCATCTTGCCCACATGGTGAAACCCTATCTCTAGTCAAAATACAAAAATTAGCTGGGTGTGGTGGTGCACACCTGTAGTCCCAGCTACTTGGGAAGCTGAGGCAGGAGAATTGCTTGAACCCGGGAGGCAGAGTTGCAGTGAGCCAAGATCACGCCACTGCACTCTAGCCTGGTGACAGAGCAAGACTCCGTCTCAAAAAAAAAGCGTGCACCTGGGAGGCTGAGACAGGAGAATCACTTGAACCCAGGAGGCGGAGGTTGCAGTGAGCCGAGATCGTGCCACTGCACTCCAGCCTGGGTGATAGTGCAAGACTCCGTTTCAAAAAAAAAAAAAAGGCCTGCAGCTTGCCAAGGGAGAGAGAAGTCTGGTGAAAGATAAAAGAAGGGGTGGGGGTGGGAGTGGGAATGGAGAGATCACAGGGATGAAAATGGGGTGGAAGGATTCAAAAGCAAATTAGTAAACACATAAGAAGTCAGCAGCTCCAGAGGCTGCAGGTGAAGGTCCTTGCCTTGGGCAGATAATAATAATAAGCAACAGATTATCTCCTGGTGTCACCCGCACACCCCCTCCCCGTCCCCCCCGTTCATCCATCTTTATCCTCATACTCCGTCAACACTCCCTCAGGAAAGGATGGCATGACCTCACTCACACAAAGCTACAAGAGTATTTCAATAGAGACAATGAAAATAAACCAAAACAATAGAGTGGAAAGGAAGGAATTTCAAGCAGCTGGGCACGGTGGCTCATGCCTGTAATCCCAGCACTTTAGGAGGACAAGGCGGGTGGATCACAAGGTCAGTTTTGCAAAAATACAAAAATTAGCCAGGTGCACGCCTGTAATCCCAGCCACTCAGGAGGTTGAGGCAGGAGAATCACTTGAAACTGGGAGGTAGAGCTTGTAGTGAGCCGAGATTGCACCACCGCACTCCAGCCTGGGTGACAGAGTTAAGACTCCATCTCAAAAAAAAAGAAGGAATTTCAGGCACATTTACTGAACACTAAAGAACAAGAGAGAAAACAAAACTTTCTTTTCTTTTTTTTTTTTTTTGAGACGGAGTCTTGCTCTGTCGCCCAGGCTGGAGTGCAGTGGCCAGATCTCGGCCCACTGCAAGCTCCGCCTCCCGAGTTTATGCCATTCTCCTGCCTCAGCCTCCCGAGTACCTGGGACTACAGGCTCCCGCCACCTCGCCCGGCTAGTTTTTTTGTATTTTTTAGTAGAGACGGGGTTTCACCGTGTTAGCAAGGATGGTCTCAAACTCCTGACCTCTAGTGATCCGTCAGCCTTGGCCTCCCAAAGTGCTGGGATTACAGGCGTGAGCCACTGCACCCAGCCAAAACCTTTCTTTTGGTAAATCATATCACACCAGTGTCTAGTGGTCATCAACTGTGCTGCTCATCTGCTCCTTGTGTAGTTCTCTGACACTAACATAAAAATGTGGTATATGACTGACATCCAGTCCTCCCTGATAAAAACTGTGATACTGACAGAAAGATCACATCATAGACTTGGCAAACTTTAGGGAGAACACTGCAGCCAAATACATCACTAGTCATGGATGGCAAATTTTCCTTATTGAAACTGAAAGTCAAGACACTTGGATTCTGAGTCAAACTCCACCCTCATACTTTCTTTTTCTTTCTTTTTTTTTTTTTTTTTTTTTTTTTTGAGATGGAGTCTCACTGAGTCACCCAGACTGGAGTGCAGTGGTGCGATCTTGGCTTACTGCAACCTCCGCCTCCTGGGTTCTAGCAATTCTCCTGCCTCAGCCTCCCGAGTAGCTGGGATTACAGGTGCGTGCCACCACATCTAGCTAATTTTTCTATTTATAGTAGAGACAAGGTTTCACCTTGTTGTCCAGGCTGGTCTCGAACTCCTGACTGCAAGTGATCCACCTGCCTCGGCCTCCCAAAGTGCTGGGATTACAGGTATGAGCCACTGCGCCCAGCCCCACCCTCATACTTTCTACTTAACATTGCCACATTATTTTTTCCCTTAACATCTCTATCTGTAAAATACAAAAATCTCAAAGATAACTTGATTGAATGTGGCTCATGGAAACAAAAGTAGGAAGAAAGAAAAGGGGGGGAAACATCAAAAAGATGCTTAAGAAATAGATTTTTTGGCTTCGCATGGTGGCTCACGCCTGTAATCCCAGCACTTTGGGAGGCCGTGGCAGGTGGATCATGAGGTCAGGAGATCAAGACCATCCTGGCCAACATGATGAAACCCTGTCTCTACTAAAAATACAAAAATTAGCTGGGTGTGGTGACACGTGCCTGTAATCCCAGCTACTCGGGAGGCTGAGGCAAGAGAATTGCTTGAACCAGGGAGTGGAAGGTTGCAGTGAGCCAAGATTGCACCACTGCACTCCAGCCTGGGGACAGAGTGAGACACCATCTCAAAAAAAAAAAAGAAATAGATTGTTTAAAGTATTCCTTTCATTGAAAGTCAAACCACATATGTTTTAAGTTACTATTTAGATGATACGGAAAATGAAATACTATCAGAAGAAGAGGCTTGTCCATATTTTAGTGAAAACAGAGAAGTCTTTACCTTATCATTTAGAAGTGGTTTGATCTCTGTGAGCTGAACATCCTGAAGTTCATCCATGAGGTCAGATGACGAGAGTAGAGGGGGTCGCAAGAATAAATTGGTAACTCTGAAACAGAAAAGAAAGAAGTGAAGAAAAAGGCTTAAGTCAGAAGTTGGAAACATAATAGTCACAGTACACCCATTCATTCAAATATGAGACTTACTCTGTGCCATGCTCTGCTCAGGGTGCTAAAGACGCATAGTCACGGCAGACAGACACTAACGTGGTCTGTAGGATTCTTGCCTCCCGGTATTCACACCTTTGCATAATCCCCCCAGTGAGTGTGGGTAGGGCCTGTGGCTTGCTTTTAACCATCAGAATACAGCAAAAGTGATGGAATGTATATGAGTGACTTTACATGATTACATTATATAGTATTTTCACATCTGTCTTGCTGAGGGACACTCTCTCCTGCTAGGTCTGAAGAGGCAAGCTGATGTGCTGTGAGAGGGCCACGTAACAAGGAACTGAGAGCAGCCTCCAGCAGAAGGACAGCAAGAAACTGAAACCTTCAGTTGAACAATCTGCAAGGAACTGAATGCTGCCAACAACAGGAGCCTGGAAGCAGATCCTTCTCCAGCTGAGTGTCAGATAAGAGGCTGACCGACACCTTGATCGCCATGTTGCAGAGGACCTACACAACCCACACCAGACTCCTGAACCACAGAAACTGTGAGACAATGAATATGTGTTGTTTTAGGCTACTACGTTTGTGGTAATATTTTTATGCAGCAACAGATTAATACAATTAATACAATAGTCTTTGCTCTTATGGAGCACACATTTTAATTACTGAAGATGGATAAAGAAACAACATACTCAAAGCTATGCTTGGAACAGACTGAAAGACGGATTAAGTGGGGACAAAAATGGAAGGTTATTACTGCAGGATGAGGCCTTGAATTAGGAATGGCAGTGGGAATGAAGGAGGAGGGAACCAAGGCTAAGCTTACTAATCCTCATTTGGGGAATTACAGCAGTGGATGAAAGGTATGGTAGTCAGCTCCAAGATGGCCTTCAACGAGCCCAGTGATCCCTGACTCCTGATATTCATTCACACATATGTATAATCCCCCACCCAAATAAATCAGGGATGGCTCGTGTAACTAATAGAATATGGAGGAAGCAACAATAGGTGACTTCTGAAGCTACATCATAAAACACATTACAGTTTCTGCTTCAAGACACTATAAACTACTAGTTCTGGGGGAAGCTAGCCACCGTATCATCAGGACACTCAAACAGCCCATGTGGAGAGGAACCAACTTGCCAGTGCCAACCTGCTAGCCATGTGCATGATTTACCTTGCAAATGAATCCTCCAGCCCCGGTCAAGAGTTTGGATGGCTACAGTCCCAGGGACATCTCACTGCAACCACATGAGAGACTCTAAGCCAGAACCACCCTACTAAGCCTGCTCCCAAGTTTCTGACCCACAGAAACCATGAGAGATAATAATTTTGTTTTAGAGTGATCTATAGCAATAGAGAACTAATACAGAGGGAGAGCAGAATGGGGAGTTCAGAGAGAAGAGGCAAGTTGGAGAGAGATAGGCAGGGTAATGAATTACAGATTCTTCTTCTATCCCACCATGCAAGAAGCCATGGAGATAGGCTGCAAATACTCAATATTGCAGGAAAGTGATTCCCACCTAGACTTCACAGCTTCAGACATCATCCTTTTTGTCTTGGCCCGAAACCTATCAAGTCAGGAAAAATGTTAATTCAGAGTTGGGGATTTACACTTAATAACCATTTATTGAGTACCCATTGCACTATGGAAGATACAAAAAGGGTCCCTGCCTCTAAAGAGTAGAGATGACATTGATCTATAAATTGATAAATAAAAAGAAGGGCCATAGGAATTCAAAGGAGAAGCAATTATGTCTGATTGGTGGGAATCAAGAAAGCCTTCCAAAGATATTAGTCTAATACATACGTGTGTGTGTGTGTGTGTATATATTTTTTGAGACCTAGTCTTGCTTTGTTGCCCAGGCTGGAGAACAGTGGCGCAGGCACAATCGTGGTTCACTGGAACCTCCACCTCCTGGGCTCAAGCGATTCTCGTGCCTCAGCCTCCTGAGAAGCTGGGATTATGGGCACCTGCTACCATGCCCAGCTAATTTTTGTATTTTTAGTAGAGAGAGGGTTTCACCATATTAGCCAGGCTGGTCTTGGACTCCTGCCCTCAAGCGATCCACCCACCTCAGCCTCCCAAAGTGTTAGGATCACAGGCATGAGCCACTGCGCCCGGCCTAGTGTACTATATTAATCCACTGTTCTGTTTACCTTCCAGAGATAGAATGACATGATTTTGATTTAATTACCTATGGAGAGGGTATGTGTCCCAGGCTACCTTTTAGCTATTATTTGCCAACTCACTGAAATAAATCCTGCTTCCAGCTATGCCTATGTTAGAACAGACTAACAAAAAAGCCCTCTTACCATTTATTCAAGAGACCCAGGGGATGCCTATTGAGAACACTCCTCAGGCTATGAACCCGACATGCTAACTGTGAATATTCTAAAAGTATAAACCACCTAGAGACCACAAGCTTGATGATGTTTGACCTCCCTATAGGACAGTGGTTCTTTTGTCAGATCCCAAGCACCCATATACTTGAATGAGCTACTTAATGTTTTTTTGTTTGTTTTTGTACCAGTCACATTTCAAAAGGGGATGAGGTGGTTTGACTCTTACACAGTGAGTTTCAGCCAGCACCTACATTCTCTCTTTCACAGTCTCCACTTAACTCTCAAAACACTGGCCTAACTGGAATCTACTCCTTGTTTATTTATTAATAACACTATAAACTGTGGCTACTTTTTATTGGAACTTTACTAGTTATCAGTTATTTAAAATGGCAACTTAAAACCTTTTCCCGGCCGAGCATGGTGGCTCATGCCTGTAATCCCAACACTTTGGGAGGCTGAGGCTCGATCATCTGCGGTCAGGAGTTCGAGACCAGCCTGGTCAATGTGGTGAAACACCATCTCTACTAAAAGTACAAAAATCAGCTGGATGTGGTGGCACACACCTGTAATTCCAGCTACTCCAGCACGCTGAGGCATGAGAATCACTTGAACCCAGGAGACAGAGGTTGCAGTGAGCCACGATCTGGCAACTGCACTCCAGCCTAGGCAACAGAATAAGACTGTCTCAAAAATTTAAAAATAAAACAAAACCAGCTTGTTCCCTTTTATAAAAGCAATATGTGCTCACTTTAGAAAACATGGAAATCGGCCGGGCACAATGGGAGGCCGAGGTAGGTGGATCATTTGAGGTCAGGTGTTCAAGACAAGCCTGGCCAACATGGAGAAACCCCATCTCTAATAAAAATTTAAAAATTATGTTAGACAGGTGTGGTGGTGCACGCCTGTAATCCCAGCTACACGGGAGGCTGAGGCAGGAGAATCGCTTGATCCTGGGAGGCGGAGGTTACAGTGAGCCAAGATCATGCAACTGCACTCCAGCCTGGGTGACAGAGTGAGACCCTGTTTCAAAAAACAAAAAAGAAGAAAATACGGAAATCAGCTGGGAACGGTGGCTTACACCTGTAATCCCAGCACACTGGGAGGCTGAGGCGGGCAGATCACCTGAGGTCCGGAGTTCGAGACCAGCCTGGACAACATGGTGAAACCCTGTCTCTACTAACAGTACAAAAATTTGCTGGGCGTGGTGGCAGGTGCTGTAATTCCAGCTACTCAGGAGGCTGAGGAAGGAGAATCGCTTGAGCCCGGGAGGTAGAGGTTGCAGTGAGCCAAGATCATGCCACTGCATTCCAGCCTGGGTGACAGAACAAGATTCTGTCTCAAAAAAAAAAAAAAAAAAAAAGAAAGAAAGAAAATACAGAAATCACAGAATAATGAACAGATAATTTACTCATAGTCCTTCCATCTAAAGAAAGCCATTTTAGCCTATTTCCACTTGTTCTTTTTTCCCAGTTAAATGGTGATTTCCTGAAATTGTTTTTTCAACTCACCCACTTTATTCCCTACTTTAATTCACTCACTAGAAAGCAATGCACTTCAAGATGGGAATTATTCAAATATGACTCCACATGGGTGGGCCTGTCAAAGGGTCAGAGAAAGGCCTATGGTGCCCTCAAGTCCAAAGTGACAGGCGTTCACCTAGTGTTCCTTTTTTTTTTTTTTTGAGATGGGGTCTTACTCTTTCACCTAGGCTGGAATGCAGTGGCACAATCATGGCTCTCAACCTCCCAGGCTCAAACAATCCTCCCACCCCAGCCTCTCACGTAGCTGGGACAACAGGCATGTGCCACCATGCCTTGCTAATTAAAAAAAATTTTTTTAGAGACAGGGGTTTCACTATGTTGTCCAGACTGGTCTTGAACTCCTAGACTCAAGCAATCTCCCTGCCTTGGCTTCCCAAAGTGCTGGGATTACAGGTGTGAGCCACCACACCCAGCCCTATGTAATTTTTTTAAAGATGAAGAAAAATGCAATTTTTACACCAACAAACAAATGAAGACACAAATTAAATGAGAAGGCTGTCCCTATCAGCTAGGCCCAATGCAGGCTCGGGCAATAATGCTGTGCAGGACAATAAGCTGCTCCAGGGTGACTCAGGATTTGGAATCATGGCAGTAGACATTCACCTTCCACGTATTAGGGGATCTAATGCATTCTTCTGGAGACTCCATTTTTGCTCCGCTTTCAATGTCTCAAGCCCTTGCCAGTGAGCAGTTGTATAACATATACAAGAAAACTAAGATTCTGGGGGAAAACTCCATCTCCAGACCCCTCAGCTACACAGACAGGTTCCCTCCTGGGGATCTAAGGCCTGCAGTTCCGGCATCTGCACAAATGGTAGGGTTGCCAGATCCCATAATGGTACTAAAAGCAATTAATATTTTCAAAAGGCTAGTAGGGATTTTATAAATTGCAGTAAATAATTTTTGCCTCTTTCCTAGTCATATGAGTAGGAGGGAGGATTGATAAGGAAAAACTAGCCATCTTCAAATTAAGGAAATGAGTCTGATACCAAATGGCTAGAAAGGGAAAGGAGAAAAGGTGGCCACCTACTCTGTCAGGAATTATAATCTCGGCACCTTATGTTTAATCCTCATAACAATCCTCTCTGGTACATATCTTTCTTTCTTTCTTTTTTTGAGACAAGAGTCTTGCTCTGTTCCCCAGGCTGGAGCGCAGTGGTGCAATCTCAGCTCACTGCAACTTCCGCCTCCCAGGTTCAAGTGATTCTCCTGCCTCAGCCTCCCGAGTAGCTGGGACTATTAGGCACATGCCTCCACGCCCAGCTAGTTTTTGTATTTTTCAGTAAAGACAGGGCTTCCCTGTCAGCCAGGCTGGTCTCAAACTCCTGCCCTCAAGTAATCTGCCAGCTTCAGCCTCTCAAAGTGCTGGGATTACAAGTGTGAGTCACCCCGCCCGGCCTAGATATCCTTATTTATTTATTTTTTTCTGTGAGACAGAGTTGTACTCATCACATAGGCTAGAGTGCAGTGGCGTGATCTCAGCTCACTGCAACCTCCACCTCTTGGGTTCAAGCGATTCTCCTGTCTCAGCCTCCCAAGTAGCTGGGATTACAGGGGCCCGCCACCAGGACCGGCTAATTTTTATATTTTTAGTAGAGATGGGGTTTCACCATGTTGGCCACGCTGGTCTCGAACTCTTGACCTCAGGTGATCCGCCTGCTTTGGCCTTGCAAAGTGGTGGGATTACAGGTGTGAGCCACCGCACCCAGCCTTTATTTTTTTATAGATGAGAAATTTAGGCTCAGAGAAGTTAAGTAACTTTTCTAAAATCCCCACATCTAATAAAGAGCCAGGAGCAGTGGCATGCAACTATAGTCCCAGCTACTTGAGAGGCTAATGCAGGAGGACTGCTTGAGCCCAAGAGTTTGACTCCAGCCTGGGCAACACAGCAAGACATTGCCTCTAAATAAGTGAATAATAGGGAAAGGATTTTAAAACCTTTGCTTTTCCTGTTACAGGTTGAGCATCCCAAATTCAAAAATCTGAAATCCAAAATGCTCCAATGGGCTCCTAGAAGAAGTGACAAAGGACAGATGGATGGATAGATAGATGGATGGGTGGATGGATACATGGACACATACATACATAAACAAGCTCCAGTGGGTATCTCCCTTGAACATCAAGTCCATGCTCAAAAAGATTGAGGTTTTGGAGCATTTCAGATTTCACATTTTCAGATTTGGGATGCTTAAACACCAAGTATAATGCAAATATTGCAAAATCAGAAAAAATCCAAAATCTGAAACACTTTTGGTTCGAGGCATTTTTTTTGTTTTTTTGGGGAGGGGGGGTTTGAGACACAGTCTCACTCTGTCACCCAGGCTGGAGTGCAGTGGCTCGATCTTGGCTCACTGCAACCTCCGCCTCCTGGGCTCAAGCCAATTCTCCTGCCTCCATCTCCCGAGTAGCTGGAACTACAGGCATGTGCCACCATGCCCGGCTAATTTTTGTATTTTTAGTAGAGATAAGGTTTCACCATGTTGACCAGGCTGGTCTCAAACTCCTGACCTCAGGTGATCCACCGACCTCAGCCTCCCAAAGTGCTGGGATTACAGGCGTGAGCTACCACACCTAGGCTGTTCAAGGCGTTTTGGATAAGGGATACTCAACTCACATACCATAATGTCTGTGCCAAGCCCCATCTACTGACTGTGGGACCCTGAGCAAGTTTTTTTTCTCTTTACCCACCCTGTGGCACCTCCTTGAGGTAAGAGAAGCCTAAAGCAATCCTATACATACCAACAGTGACTCAGACACCTTAGAAATGAAGCTCTGAATCATCACACCAGGACAAGAGCCCTCACTATCTTAGTAGTTATAACACTAAGGGCACAGAGGATGTGGAATGAGTAGAGAAAAGAGAGATGAAGTTCCAGCTATTACGTGGCAACCAGTTTCAGAGGCGAGGGCTATTTCTTGCTTGTTAGAACAGCGAGCCTCGAAATCTATCACCTGAGAATCTTGTTTAGGATCTCAGATATAATCAGTTTTAAGTGATGAAAATCTAACATGTGCCCTCATCACTGAGGAGAGGTGGAGATAATCTGAGGTGAGGAGATGAACTGAAAGGCTTATTATTAGCAACAATCTTTTTTTTTTTTTTTTGAGACAGAGTTTGGCTCTGTCACCCAGAGTAGAGTGCATTGGCACGATTTTGGCTAACCTGCAACCTCTGTCTTCCAGGCTCAAGCCATTCTCCCACTTCACCCTTCCAAGCAGCTGGGACCACAGGCACACGCGACCACGCCTGGCTAATTTTTGTACGTTTTGTAGTGTCAGGGTTTCACTTTGTTGCTCAGGCTGGTCTCGAACTCCTGAGCTAAGGCGATCCACCCACCTCAGCCTCCCAAAGTGCTAGGATTACAGGTGTGAGCCACCATGCCCAGCCAATTAGCAACAATCTTCAACAGACAGTGAGGATGGGGTAAAGAAAGACTCCATTAATTTGATTTTGTCCTGCCTTCTTCCAAAATTTCAGTAAAGTAGATGGAACTTTTATTTTTTATTTTTAAATTTGGGGGCCGGGTATGGTGGCTCACATCTGTAATCCCAGCACTTTCAGAGGCCAAGGCGGGCGGATCATCTGAGGTCAGGAGTTTGAAACCAGCCTGGCCAACGTGGTGAAACTGGTGTCTACCAAAAATACAAAAATTAGCGAGGCATGATGGCGCGTGCCTGTAATCCCAGCTACTCAGGAGGCTAAGGCAGGAGAATCGCTTGAACCTGGGAGGCAGAGGTTGCAGGGAGCTGAGATTGTGCCACTGCACTCCTGCCCGGGCAATAGAGAGTCTGTCTCAAAAAAAAAAAAAAAAAAATTGTTTTTTATTTTTTGTTTTTATTTTTTTTTGAGACGGAGTCTCACTCTGGTCCCCCAGGCTGGAGTGCAATGGCATGATCTTGGCTCACCGCACCTCTGCCTCCTGGGTTTAAGCGATTCTCCTGCCTTAGCCTCCTGAGTAGCTGGGATTACAGGTGCATGCCACCACGCCCGGCTAATTTTTGTATTTGTAGTAGCGACAGGGTTTCACCATGTTGGCCAGGCTGGTCTCGAACTCCTAACCTCAGCCTCGGCCGCCTCGGCCTCCCAAAGTGCTGGGATTACAGGCTTGAGCCACCGCGCCTGGCCAAAAAATTGTTTTTTTTTGGAGACAGGGTCTTGCTCTGTCACTCAGGCTGGAGTACAGTGGCACCATCTTACCTCACTGTAACCTTGAACTCCTAGAATCAAGCAATCCTCCCGCCTCAGCCTCCCAAGGAGCTAGGACTACAGACATACACCACTATGCCTGGCTAATTTTTGTTTTTTGGTAGTAACAGGTCTTACTATGTTGCCCAGGTTGAGATGCGATTGTTTAAAGACTCAACAGGTCCAATCAACTAAAATGTGAATATACTGGAGTACAAAATAGTTTGCAGAAACCTTGCTGAAAGGTAACAAGGGGCTGTTAGGCTCCTGAAATTACAAAATGTCAAAAAAAAAAAAAAAAAAAAAAGAGAGAGAGTGGGAGCTCTGGGATATAAAGTAAAAATAGCACAAGGTTGGCCAGGGCACAGTGGCTCATGCCTATAATCCTAACACTGTGGGAGGCCAAGATGGGAGGATTATTTAAGGCCAGGAGTTCGAGACCAACCTGGCCAATATGGTAAAACTCCGTCACTATTAACCATATAAAAATTAGCCGGGCGTGGTGGTAATTCCAGCTACGTGGGAGGCTGAGGCATGAGAATCGCTTAAAACTGGGAGAAGGAGGTTGTAGTGAGCCAAGATCGCACCACTGCACTCCAGTCTGGGCAACAGAGGGAGATGCTGTCTCGACAAAAAAAAAAAAAAAGTAGAAAATAGAACAAGGTCAGAGAAGAGTTCGATTTTGCCAAAGTTTTCTTTTTCTTTTTTTTGAGACGGAGTCTTGCTCTGCCACCCAGACTGGAGTGCAGTGGCCGGATCTCAGCTCACTGCAAGCTCCGCCTCCCGGGTTTACGCCATTCTCCTGCCTCAGCCTCCCGAGTAGCTGGGACTACAGGCGCCCGCCTCGTCGCCCAGCTAGTTTTTTGTATTTTTAAGTAGAGACGGGGTTTCACCGTATTAGCCAGGATGGTCTCGATCTCCTGACCTCGTGATTCGCCCGTCTCGGCCTCCCAAAGTGCTGGATTACAGGCTTGAGCCACCGCGCCTGGCCAAAAAATTGTTTTTTTTTGGAGACAGGGTCTTGCTCTGTCACTCAGGCTGGAGTACAGTGGCACCATCTTACCTCACTGTAACCTTGAACTCCTAGAATCAAGCAATCCTCCCGCCTCAGCCTCCCAAGGAGCTAGGACTACAGACATACACCACTATGCCTGGCTAATTTTTGTTTTTTGGTAGTAACAGGTCTTACTATGTTGCCCAGGTTGAGATGCGATTGTTTAAAGACTCAACAGGTCCAATCAACTAAAATGTGAATATACTGGAGTACAAAATAGTTTGCAGAAACCTTGCTGAAAGGTAACAAGGGGCTGTTAGGCTCCTGAAATTACAAAATGTCAAAAAAAAAAAAAAAAAAAAAGAGAGAGAGTGGGAGCTCTGGGATATAAAGTAAAAATAGCACAAGGTTGGCCAGGGCACAGTGGCTCATGCCTATAATCCTAACACTGTGGGAGGCCAAGATGGGAGGATTATTTAAGGCCAGGAGTTCGAGACCAACCTGGCCAATATGGTAAAACTCCGTCACTATTAACCATATAAAAATTAGCCGGGCGTGGTGGTAATTCCAGCTACGTGGGAGGCTGAGGCATGAGAATCGCTTAAAACTGGGAGAAGGAGGTTGTAGTGAGCCAAGATCGCACCACTGCACTCCAGTCTGGGCAACAGAGGGAGATGCTGTCTCGACAAAAAAAAAAAAAAAGTAGAAAATAGAACAAGGTCAGAGAAGAGTTCGATTTTGCCAAAGTTTTCTTTTTCTTTTTTTTGAGACGGAGTCTTGCTCTGCCACCCAGACTGGAGTGCAGTGGCCGGATCTCAGCTCACTGCAAGCTCCGCCTCCCGGGTTTACGCCATTCTCCTGCCTCAGCCTCCCGAGTAGCTGGGACTACAGGCGCCCGCCTCGTCGCCCAGCTAGTTTTTTGTATTTTTAAGTAGAGACGGGGTTTCACCGTATTAGCCAGGATGGTCTCGATCTCCTGACCTCGTGATTCGCCCGTCTCGGCCTCCCAAAGTGCTGGGATTACAGGCTTGAGCCACCGCGCCCGGCCGCCAAAGTTTTCAGTTAGGGAAATAAAAGAATTATGGCACAATGAATGAAAATGAGTGAGCTGAGAAAAAGTAACAGAGAAACTGATTTGTTAAAAAGAAAATCAATTTCAGTCAGGAATCCAAGAGAGACCCGAGGACAGCTGGGAGTGAGAATGAGGGAGGTAAGCCTCCAAATGATCACCAAACCAGAGATAAGGAGGTCTGTAGGCCTGGGCTCTTCTGAAGGACAACTCAGTGATGGAAAAGAAAGAACCAGTAAGAGACAAAGAAAAAATATTCAGAGATGCTAAAAGGCAGAAATACAATGTCAAAGAATTCAAGGGAGAAGAGAGATTTACACAAAAGTGGAGGAAAACTGTCAAATGCTGAAGAAAAAAAAAGGAGGAGGATGAAGACTATGAAAGGGCCATTAACTTTGGACAGTAAAAGTCAGTGGTGTCAAAATCTAGGAAAAATGAAGTTCCGTTCTCCATGCTGAAAAGTCCATGACTATGTAGACCACTTTTTAGAAATATAGAAATTAGGCCAGGTGTAGTGGCTCATATCTGTAAACCCAGCACTTTGGGAGGCCGAGGCGGGTGGATCACGAGGTCAGGAGATCGAGACCATCCTGGCTTACATGGTAAAACCCTGTCTCTACTAAAAATACAAAACAAATTAGCTGGGTGTGGTGGTGGGTACCTGTAGTCCCAGCTACTCGGGAGGCTGAGGCAGGAGAATGACGTGAACCCAGGAGGCAAAGCTTGCAGCGAGCTGAGATCGCACCACTGCGCTCCGGCCTGGGCGACAGAGCAAGACTCCGTCTCAAAGAAAAGAAAAGAAAAGGCCGGGCGCGGTGGCTCAAGCCTGTAATCCCAGCACTTTGGGAGGCCGAGACAGGCGGATCACGAGGTCAGGAGATCGAGACCATCCTGGCGAACACGGTGAAACCCCGTCTCTACTAAAAAAATACAAAAAACTAGCCGGGCGAGGTGGCGGCACCTGTAGTCCCAGCTACTCGGGAGGCTGAGGCAGGAGAATGGCGTGAACCTGGGAGGCGGAGCTTGCAGTGAGCTGAGATCCGGCCACTGCACTCCAGCCTGGGCGACAGAACAAGACTCCGTCTCAAAAAAAAAAGAAAAGAAAAGAAAAGAAAAACATAGAAATTAGTTGGCACAGTGGATTAAATCTGTAATCCCAGCACTTTGGGAGGACGAAGTAGGAGGATCACTGGAGTCCAGGAGTTCAAGACCAGCCTGAGCAACACAGTGAGACCACATCTCTACCAAAAATTAAACAATTAGCAGGGCGTGATGGTACGTGCCTGTAGCATCAGCCACTCAGGAGGCTTAGGTGGGAGGATCGCCTGAACCCAGGAGGTTGAGGCTGCAGTGAGCCACAACTGCACTGCTGCAGTCCAGCCTGGACAACAGAGTGAGACCCTGTCTCAAAATAAATAAATAAATAAATAATAGAAACATAGAAACTAACATTTCTGAATTGAAATGCAAGCAAAAATGTCACCAGGAATCCAGGAGAGACACACACTGGGAGGGGCTTTAAAAGATCAACAAGATCAGTGACTTTCAAGTTGTACAGCAAAACTCTGAAATAGAAAACAGGCCGGGCGCGGTGGCTCAAGCCTGTAATCCCAGCACTTTGGGAGGCCGAGACGGGCGGATCACAAGGTCAGGAGATAGAGACCACCCTGGCTAATACGGTGAAACCCCGTCTCTACTAAAGAATACAAAAAACTAGCCGGGGGACGAGGCGGGCGCCTGTAGTCCCAGCTACTTGGGAGGCGGAGGCAGGAGAATGGCGTAAACCCGGGAGGCGGAGCTTGCAGTGAGCTGAGATCCGGCCACCGCACTCCAGCCTGGGCGACAGAGCCAGACTCCGTCTCAAAAAAAAATAAAAAATAAAAAAAAAAGAAATAGAAAACAGAAAACATGTAGAGGCTGTGGTTGAAGTGGTGGTGAGACCACTAGGGCTCTGCAGAACACAGTTTAAAGCCTGATAATACAGAGTGCAATCCTTTGTTCACTCAGAAAAAAGACACGCAGAGACACATGGATTCTTCCAGTAACGGAAAGAGCCTGTAAGCACATCAGATGTGGATTCTAAACCTAGATGGGCACCTACATAGCTCAATGGCGCTAAGCAAAGCATTTTCCCTTTCTGGGCCTCAGTTACCCCATCTGTCAAGGGAAGAGATTGGGCAGGATGACCTTTTTGAGTCCCTGACAGGGTTGGCATTCTGTGATCCTGAAGCTCCCTGTAAAAGTAGTACTTCACATTCTTCCCCAGCATGAGCCTTACTACATCCTAAGCATTTCCCCAGGTATTAGCCTAGTGAGGGTCAACCACTTGCTGGGGATCACTCAGCAAATAAGCAGGAGGGTACACTTGGCCTGACCCTGGGGACATGAGGGTCTCAGCTTGTATCTCATTCTGCACTGTGTACATTTAGTCAGAGGAAGCTCACTGAGATTTCAAGCACTTAAAAACATTGCTGGCCGGGCGCGGTGGCTCAAGCCTGTAATCCCAGCACTTTGGGAGGCCGAGACGGGCGGATCACGAGGTCAGGAGATCGAGACCATCCTGGCTAACACGGTGAAACCCCGTCTCTACTAAAAAATACAAAAAAAAAAACTAGCCGGGCGAGGTGGCGGGCGCCTGTAGTCCCAGCTACACGGGAGGCTGAGGCAGGAGAATGGCGTAAACCAAACCTGGGAGGCGGAGCTTGCAGTGAGCTGAGATCCGGCCACTGCACTCCAGCCTGGGCGACAGAGCCAGACTCCGTCTCAAAAAAAAAAAAAAAACATTGCTTTAGCCAGGTGAGGTGGCTCATGCCGCTAATCTAGCACTTTGGGAGGCCAAGGAGGGTGGATTGCTTGAGCCCAAGAGTTTGAGACCAGCCCGGGAAACATGGCAAGACCCTGTCTCTATAAAAAATACAAAAATTAGCCAGGTGTGATGAGGTGTGCCTCTAGTCCCAGCTAGTCAGGAGGCTGAGGTGGGAAGACTGCTTGAGCCCAAAAGGTGAAGGCTGCCGTGAGCTGAGATTGAACCGCTGCACTCCAGCCTGGGTGACAGAACACGACTCTATCTCAAAATATATATATATATATATATATTTTTTTTAATATATAAATATATATAAATATATTTATATATATATAAAATAGATTTCTTTGTTAGTTTAATAAAGACAATAAGAACAATAAGAAAGTTACTGGCTTTTGAAACTGCAAGCTGTCTTGTTTTATAGCTTTTTCCCATGACCATGTTTGGCCTTTGTCAGGCCTTGCCAGGATGTGCTGGCACCAGGCCACTAGCTAGTATTCTAGGGGCAGAGTCGATCACTTTTGATTTTGGCAAGACTGCAGACAGACAACCAAAACAGAATGAAGGCAACAAACAAAGGAGGCACACTGGAGAGAATAACCTGGAAGGGGTCAGCTGGAGCTGATGCTGAAGCAGTTATGGTTAGAAAGCCACAGGAAGTGGCTAGGGGACTAGCTGGGAAGGTAGTCAGCAGAGCTCCTAAGCAAACAGATTCACATCCTCTCTCTTTATACCTTTGAACAGTGGACATATCAGTATTCATTACAGCACTTTCCAATTTACAGAGCACCTTCACATTTAACATCTCACTGGAATATCATGATGGCACCGTGAGCTAAAACACTGAGGCAGTGGCATCATGGCTATCACAGACATGAAGAAACTAAGGCTTAAAGAGGTGACATGGCCGGGCGCGGTGGCTCATGCCTGTAGTCCCAGCACTTTGGGAGGCCAAGGCGGGCGGATCACCTTTGCAGTGAGTCGAGATAGTGCCATTGTACTCCAGCCGGGGTGACAGAGTGAGACTCTGTCTAAAAGAAAAAAAAAAGAGGTGACATGGATTGACCAAAATACCACAACTAATAAATGGCACAGCTGGAATTGAAACCCAGGTATTCTTATCCCAAATGCTCACTTTATGCCCTAAATCACACCTTCTCCCAGGTCATCACAGATGAAAAGACAGAGAGTGAAAAGAAGAGAAATTCAGAATTGAGAAGACTGCCTCACCACACCCACTCCACACTGAACATGTCTTTCTCTCTGCTTAAGCAGTTAGGATTAGGCCACAGGCTCTAGGATTAAGCCCTGATACGTAGTGAATAACAAGAAAGCACAGATGGAGGACTGGAATTAGTCTTCACTCATTAATTCAATTAAGTAGGGGAGATAAGGTCTATAAACAAATTGTTACAGTTCAAGGCAGTATACATATAAGCTTACGAACGCGACGAACTCAAAGGCAGTTTCTCAACCTTGGCACAACTGACATTTTAGGCCAGATAATTCTTTGTTGTGGGAGGTCTGTCCTGTGCAGTGTAGAATGTGTAGCAGCATCCCTGGCCTACGATACTGATGACAGTGGCACACTCTCCCAACAGCTGTGACAACCAAAAATGTCTCCAGATAATGCCAAATGTCCTCTCTGGGGCAAAATCACTCCCAATTGAGAACCACTGCTCTAAGGGTTACAGAGGTTTACGGCATAATTGAGGCAATGCAGCTTGTGGGTGCTGGGAAGAAGTTTCATGGAAGAGGTAATATCTGAACTGCACCTTGAGAAACAGAGAAAATTTCTGTGGATGAGAATAAGAATAAAAGAAGAAATTCCAGAAAGGGAGGATAACTTAAAGGCAAGGAGATGAGAAAGCACAAGGTCTGCTGGAAATAGGAAACAAGGATAAAAATGACAGCTGGAGGCTAGTCATGGATAGCTATCCATCAACTAATATTTACAAGATATACATACATAATGAGATAGCCAACAATACACCATATCACACGTTTAACAGTATACAAGTCACCCCAGTGGCACATGTTGAGCCTCTCCAATCTGAAAATCCAAAATCCAAAATGCTTCAAAATCCAAACCTTTTTGAGCACTGACATGATGCTCAAACTAAATGCTCAATGGAGCACTCGGATTTCAGATTTAAGGATTAGGGATGCTTGACTGGTAAGTATAATTCAAATATTCCAAAATTGGAAAAAATCCAAAACCTGAAACACTTCTGGTCCCAAGCATTTTGGATAAGGGATACTCAACCTGTATTTACATGTGTCCCACTCTCTGAAGGACTGAATGTTGCTTGAGTTATCATGTTTACATTGCAGCTAGTGTTTGGAACATACACTCAGAGCTAATGAAGCTCTAAACCTATGCAGAGGCAGGAGAAATAACTAAGGACTAGGATGGTCAGGAGTTTCCCAAGGGAGGGGAGAACGATGGGCCCTGAAGGGATATGTTTTGAAAAGGGGAAGGCAGGAGAGACATTACAGGTGAGGACATCAGGTTTGGGAAAGAATGAAAGACAACATTCAGGCAGGGCACCTGTAATCCCAGCACTTTGGGAGGCTGAGATGGGAAGATCACTTGAGGTCAGAAGTTCAAGATCAGCTTGGCCAACATGGTGAAACCCCATCTCTACTAATAATACAAAAATTAGCTGAGCATGATGGCGCATGCCTTAATCCCAGCTTGGAATGCTGAGGCTTGAACCCAGAGGGTGGAGGTTGCAGTGAGCCAAGATCACACCATTGCACTCCAGCCTGGGCGGCAGAGCGAGGCTCTGTCTCAAAAAAAAAAAAAAAAAAAAAAGACAATACATTCAGCAGACACCAAGAACAATGTAGCTGGGAAAGAAGACAAGCTGCAGATGCAGAAGTAGGCTGGTTCAGAATGCAGAGCACCTGAGCTGGACTTTACCACACAGACAACCCCTGAAGGTTTCTGAGGAGGAGAATGACACAGAAGCTTAACTTTTTTTTGTTTAAAACTTGGTCATGTTGTGCACGTAGTTATCTCAGCTACACTTAAACCTGGGAAGCAGAGATTATCAATGACTCAGCCTCAACCTTAAAGATCCAATTTAACTGGGCTAATGTAGGGCCTGAGTATTGTTTTTAAAGCTTCACAGGTAATTCTTACATGCAGCCAGGGCTAAGAACCACTGGTTTACAGTAATGCCCTCATTCTCCAATGAGAAAAGAGGCCCAGAAAATTGAAGTGATTTCTGAATTCACTCAGCCAGCTAGGTGTGGAGCTGGAACTAGCATGTGGATTCCTAGCTCAGCTCTGAAAGAGATCCCAGAGTACTGGGCTAAATTCCATACTTCAGTCTAGAAGATGCACAATTATCTGAAGACTTGGCTCTTAAGTTTCCCCAGTGTTAAAGCCTGAATTAATTTAATCATAAAACTATTGACTTAAACATCCCCTCAAGTGTCTATGGTAACGGATGCTGGTTACTATTGCTGTCTCCTGGGGGCCCTTAGGAAAGCAAAAGATCTCAGGAGACTCCCCCAGGAAACCAGATAAACAAGCCAAACCACCCAGCTCCATGGAAGACTTTTAAAAATACAGCTCACTGAGATTTTTCACTGCATAAAGGAAAGTCTGGGTACCTCTTCGCCAGAAGAAATACTCTCAGAGACGCTATCCCCCCTATCTCCATAAGCTAAGGGGTGGGGAAGGATCAAAGGCAGCTACTTAAGTAGCTCATATGCTCACAGATCCTCACTGTAACAGGAAGTACCCCTGCTCATCCTCAGGCCTAGATAAGAGCCATGCACACCCCTCATATTTTCCTGAAAGGAAAAGGGCAGCAATTCCTGCAATAGGCCCACCTTCCTGTTGTGTCACTCCTGGGTTCTGGCAGCAGGTGGTAAATGAGAGGTTTGTAGAGACTGCCAAGCTGGGAATCTGAGTCTGTCCTATATGTTAATTCTATCCATCCCAGGGTCCTGGTATAAATAAATGCTAGGGCCGGGCGCAGTGGCTCAAGCCTGTAATCCCAGCACTTTGGGAGGCCGAGACGGGCGGATCACGAGGTCAGGAGATCCAGACCATCCTGGCTAACATGGTGAAACCCCGTCTCTACTAAAAAATACAAAAATCTAGCCGGGCGAGGTGGCTGGCGCCTGTAGTCCCAGCTACTTGGGAGGCTGAGGCAGGAGAATGGCGTAAACCCGGGAGGCGGAGCTTGCAGTGAGCTGAGATCCGGCCACTGCACTCCAGCCCGGGCGACAGAGCGAGACTCCGTCTCAAAAAAAAAAAAAAAATAACTGCTAGAACAAAGCAAGATCCATCTAGAAGCCTTCTGGTTAATCCCAGACACCCATCGGCCAGCAGAAGTTTTAACACAGGAGTCATACTAAGGTAACTCTAAAAGCAGAAGCACAACCCCCTGCCTTCCACTCCTGAAGAAGGCAACTCAGGACACGAGGAAAGCTACCACCAGCAAAGCCCTTGGGCGTACTCTTAGATGGCTCCCGGTTCCTGCCAGCTGTAAGGCGGAATCCCTGAAAACAATTTGTACTTTAAGGCAGCCTGAGTGAGGTAAAGGACAAACAAGAGCCCTAAAATGCAGTACATAATACTCATACTAGCCAAATTTATTGAGCGCTTACATTATGCCAGGTACCGTGATAAGCACTTTATCGACTCATGATTTCATTTTGCTTCCCAACATATTTAGCTAGGTACTGTAATCCACCCCATTTTACAGATGAAGAAACTGAAGCTCGGACAGGGTGTTGTAATTTGCCAAAGGTCACACAGCTAGCAAGCAGCAGAGCAAGGATATGAACCTGAGCAATCTGCATCCTGACCTCTATAACCAATTTTCCCTACTTGATGCCATCTGATCATTAATCCTTCTAATGCATACTCTCAGGTTAGGTTACTGGAGCTTACCAGGATGTTACTATAAAATAATTCCGAAAATTGTCTGGGCGCAGTGGCTCACGCCTGTAATACCAGCACTTTGAGAGGCTGAGGTGGGCAGAGTTTGAGACCAGCCTGGCCAACATGGTGAAACCCTGTCTCCACTAAAAATACAAAAAATTAGCTGGGCGTGGTGGCGGTCACCTGTAGTCTCAGCTACTCAGGAGGCTCAGGCATGAGAATTGCTTGAACCTAGTGAGTGGAGGCTGCAGTGAGCTGAGACTGTGCCACTGCACTCCAGCCTGGTGACAGAGCAAGACTCTGTCTCAAAAAAAAAAAAAAAAAAAAAAAAAAAAAGGCCGGGCGCGGTGGCTCAAGCCTGTAATCCCAGCACTTTGGGAGGCCGAGACGGCGGATCACGAGGTCAGGAGATCGAGACCATCCTGGCTAACACGGTGAAACCCCGTCTCTACTAAAAAATACAAAACTAGCCGGGCGAGATGGCGGCGCCTGTAGTCCCAGCTACTCGGGAGGCTGAGGCGAGAGAATGGCGTAAACCCGGGAGGCGGAGCTTGCAGTGAGCTGAGATCCGGCCACTGCACTCCAGCCTGGGCGACAGAGCGAGACTCCGTCTCAAAAAAAAAAAAAAAAAAAAAAAAATTCTGAACATTGAAAAGCCCCACACAAAATTTAGGTACTGTTATTATCATCAGTACTTTAATATGAGACTTGTACCTATCTGGGGGTATTGGAAATGCAATACACCCTGTGGCCTAATCATCCAAAGTTATATTTTAGTGAACACCCTGGTTAAAACCATCCCAACAAAATGACTTAAAAGCAACACTTTCTCCCAGCACTTTGGGAGGTCGAGGCAGGATTTCCAGACCAGCCTGGCCAACATGGTGAAACCCCGTCTCTACTAAAAACACAAAAAGTAGCCAGGCGTGGTGGCGGGTACCTATAATCCCAGCTACACAAGAGGCTGAGGCAGGAGAATTGCCTGAACCCGGGGGACAGAGGTTGCAGTGAGCTGAGATCACGTCACTTCACTCTAGCCTGGGCAAAAGAGCAAAACTCCTTTGCAAAAAAAAAAAAAAAAAAAGCTACACTTTCAAAAGTTAAAAAACGGGGCTAGGCATAGTGGCTCACACCTGTAATCCCAGTACTTTGGGAGGCCAGGGTGGGCGGACCACTTGAGGTCAGGAGTTTGAGACTAGCCTGGCCAACATGGTGAAACCCCGTCTCTACTAAAAATACAAAAATTAGTCAGGTGTGGTGGCATGCACCTGTAATCCCAGCTACTCGGTAGGCTGAGGCAGGAGAATTGCTTGAACCTGGGAGGAAGAAGTTACAGTGAACTGAGATCATGCCACTGCACTCCAGCCTGGGCCACAGAGTAAAAACCTGTCTCAAAAAAAAAAAAAAAAAAAAAAAAAAAAGGAACCAGCCAGAGTGGTTCATGCCAGTAATCCCAGCACTTTGGGAGGCCGAGGCAGGGGGATCACCTGAGGTCAGGAGTTCAAGACCAGTCTGGCCAACATGGTGAAACCCCATCTCTACTAAAAATGCAAAAATTAGCCAGATGTGGTGGCACGGGCCTGTAATTCCAGCTACTCGGGAGCCTGAGGCAGGAGAATCGCATGAACCCAGGAGGCAGAGGCTGCAGTGAGCCAGGATCGCCCCACTGCACTCCAGCCTGGGCAACGGAGTAAGACTCCGCCTCAAAAAAAAAAAAAAAAAAAAAAAAAAGCAGTCAACTTGTATCCATGAAAGAAAATTCAGCCTTAAAAATATAGAAGCACTGGGCCGGGCGCAGTGGCTTACACCTGTAATCCCAGCAGTTTGGGAGGTTGAGGTGAGCAGACCATGAGGTCAGGAGATCCAGACCATCCTGGCTAACATGGGGTCTAGGCTGGGCATGGGGGCTCACGCCTGTAATCCCAGCACTTTGGGAGGCCAAGGCAGGCGGATCACAAGGTCAGGAGATCGAGACCATCCTGGCTAAGATGGTGAAACCCCATCTCTACTAAAAATACAAAAAAATTAGTCTAGCGTGGTGGCGGGCGCTTGTAGTCCCAGCTACTCCCGCAGGCTGAGGCAGGAGAATGGTGTGAACCCGGGAGGCGGAGCTTGCAGTGAGCCTAAATCACACCACTGCACTCCAGCCTGGATGATAGAGCAAGACTCCGTCTCAAAAAAAAAAAAAAAAAACACTGGCCAGGTGTGGTGGGTGGCTCACGCCTATAATCCTAGCACTTTGGGAGGCCAAGGCGGGCGGATCACATGAGGTCAGGAGTTTGAGACCAGCCTGACCAACAGGGAGAAACCCTGTCTCTACTAAAAATACAAAATTAGCCAGGCGTGGTGCTGCATGCCTGTAATCCCAGCTACTTGAGAGCCTGAGGCAGGCGAATCACTTGAACCCGGGAGGCAGAGGTTGCAGTGAGCCAAGATCGTGCCATTGCACACCAGCATGGGCAACAAAAGCAAAACTCTGTCTCAAAAACAAACAAACAAAACAAAACAACAACAATTAAAAAATATATATATGTATATATATTTGAAGAAGCACTATCATGCAAAACAGTAGAAATCTCGACACATTCACACTTGGTTCTGGTTACCCAGTAGTATTACTTGTGTGCAATTAAACAGATGTGATCAAAAACTCTGTTTTAAGGTGTTTATTGTAGTGGAGTAATGGGTTTGCAGTAATAAGTCATACTTTTCCACTGAAAGGGAGGGCTTCGGAATCCCCAAGACTAACTAAAGTTAAGTTGTTGGAAGAATTCCTTGATCGAAAATTTTACCTTTGTGTTTTGTTGCTCTGTTTCCTGAAAATAACTTGGGGATGCTCCTGGTTTGTCCATCTACTGCTTTGATTTCTTGGATCCCACCCATTTTTTCGCTTTAAGAAAAAACAAATAATTGTTCCAGAAGTCTCCCTATTTTGCAGCTGCCCTTTTGTAAGAAGCATCTTCCCAGGCCAGGCGCGGTGGCTCAAGCCTGTAATCCCAGCACTTTGGGAGGCTGAGATGGGCGGATCACGAGGTCAGGAGATCGAGACCATCCTGGCTAACACGGTGAAACTCCGTCTCTACTAAAAATACGGAAAATACGAAAAAAAACTAGCCGGGCGAGGTGGCGGGCGCCTGTAGTCCCAGCTACTCGGGAGGCTGAGGCAGGAGAATGGCGTAAACCCAGGAGGCGGAGCTTGCAGTGAGCCGAGATCGTGCTACTGCACTATAGCCTGGGCAACAGAGTGAGACTCCGTCTCAAAAAAAGAAAAATAAAGAACCACCTTCCCTGACCTCCCCCAAAATATGTATATATATAGAAGCACTGTAAGGATAAAACTGTCATTTTAAATAAACCCCGTCTCTACTAAAAGTACAAAAATTAGCTGGGCGTGGTGGTGTGCGCCTACAGTCCCAGCTACTTGGGAGGCTGAGGCAGGAGAATAGCTTGAGCCTGGGAAGCAGAGGTTGCGGTGAGTCAAGATCGTGCCACTGCACCTCCAGCCTGGCAACAGAGCGAGACTTCATCTCAAAAAAAAAAAAAAAGGAAGAAATGGGAAGCAATTTCATGTTATCTTTATGAGCTACATATAATTTTTCTTACTCTAATTTATTGGGTTTATGATTTTCTTAGGCCATCACACTAGTGGTACCCCCAAAATGACAGCTATTGCCCCAAAACTAAAAACAGCAGCATCTTTTGAAAAAACACTGCAGGCCGGGCACGGTGGCTCACACCTGTAATCCCAGCACTTTGGGAGGCCAAGGCGGGTGGATCATGAGGTGAAGAGATTGAGACCACGGTGAAACCCCATCTCTACTAAAAATACAAAAAATTAGGCCGGGCGCGGTGGCTCAAGCCTGTAATCCCAGTACTTTGGGAGGCCGAGACGGGCGGATCATGAGGTCAGGAGATCAAGACCAGCCTGGCTAACACGGTGAAACCCCGTCTCTACTAAAATATACAAAAATCTAGCTGGGCGAGGTGGCGGGCGCCTGTAGTCCCAGCTACTCGGGAGGCTGAGGCAGGAGAATGGCGTAAACCCGGGAGGCGGAGCTTGCAGTGAGCTGAGATCCGGCCACTGCACTCCAGCCTGGGCGACACAGCAAGACTCTGTCTCAAAAAAAAAAAAAAAAAAAATACAAAAAATTAGCCGGGTGTGGTGGCGGTCACCTGTAGTCCCAGCTACTCAGGAGGCTGAGGCAGGAGAATGGTGTGAACTAGGGAGGCGGAGCTTGCAGTGAGCTGAGATCGCACCGCTGCACTCCAGCCTTGGTGACAGAGTGAGAATCTGTCTTAAAAAAAACAAAAAAAAAAACAAAACACACTGCAAGACTTACAATAGAAAAACGTAATAAGTAATAAAATTAAGTATAAAGAGTGGCTATATCCAGAATATTACTTGATCAATTGAAAACCCCAGACTGTAGACCATGGGTACTTTTAGGTAATAAGGGGATTAATGTCAAATGCTATAGCTAAAGCCTGGCGGAAACCACCACTGTACTTAGAAAATTAATCTTCATTTACCATATTAAATCTCTAGGGAAGATAAAAAGTGGCACCTCCACACAAAAAGACTCCATATAACACATTGTTCCCAAATCCAGGGAGAACATCAGCTCCATATCAATAACATTAATTAATGTTTGCCACTGTAATTAGTGTTTATACAGAATTAAATTCAGAAGGCAAAGAAGCTGGATTCCTCCAAAGTGCACCCCATTGGGCCATCAACAACAATTTTTTTTTTTTTTTTAAGACGGAGTCTCGCTCTGTCACCCAGGCTGGAGTGTAATGGTGTGATCTCGGCTCACCACAACCTCTGCCTCCCAGGTTCAAGCGACTCTCCTGCCTCAGCCTCCTGAGTAGCTGGGACTACAGACGCATGCCACCATACCCGGCTAATTTTTGTATTTTTAGTAGAGACATTTTGCCATGTTGGCCAGGCTGGTCTCGAACTCCTGACCTCGTGATCCGCCCGCCTCAGCCTCCCAAAGTGCTGGGATTACAGGCATGAGCCACCACGCCTGGGCAACAAATTTTTATTTATGACTGATAAAATGTCAAATTCTGTCAGTTACTATGAGACATATTACAGAACTTTGAGTGGACTACTAGCCCTTTCACTGAAGAGATAAAATCAAAAGACATAATACTACCCACTTTTGTATAACATTAAAAACATCCTTCATATATCAGTTAATTTCACATGAATGAGAGAACAATTAATTGTAGGTAAATATTATACATTAGTTTTATAGAATTAGCACTGTGGTTTTTAAAAATTCATTTCGCAAAGAAAGCTCTGAAACCTGGTAAACATCCATAATCAAGCTAGCTAAGTTTTTGTGTGCTATTTTCAAGCTCTATTAAAAAAGAAATGTGGGGGGGGGGCATCTTTTAGAAGAAACAATTTGACATCCAGTTCTGCAGTAAACCCAAAATGTTATCAATCTTTGTACTTGAAAGTACTTTTTGATGCACCCCTTCCTTTCACCATTCCTATCCAGGCTTGTCTGTTTTCTTCCAGAATCTCCCATTTGGCCTTTTTTTCTTTCCTTCTGTCTTCACTTCTTACCTGGATTTGCTCATTCATTCATCATTTACTAAGTGCCTATTATCAGCCAAGCACAGAGCTAGACCCTGGTCCCTGCTCTTAGGAAGCTTACATGATACTAAGTAAAGCTGTTATCTGCCCATCTCAATCACCATCACCAGTCTGCAAGTTTCAGCAAAGGCTTTGCATTTCCAGAAGCTAGCAGCATCTGGCATATAGCAGACACTCTAAAAATGTTTGTTGGATGACACCAGATTACTTTAGCAAGGTCTTTTTTTAATCCATAAATATTTTACTATATATCTTCAAAAAAGATTCTTATTTTTCTTTCATTTTTAAAACACAAAAGCTTTATGTGCACAATGCAAAAATAATACAGAAAGGTAAAAAAGTAAATTCCCCAAGTCTCTAAATCCCACTCCCAGAAGTGAGGACCATTAGAGCTTGGTATGTATCTTTCCAGAACCCTCCTATGTCAGTATACCCTCACATCTGACACACATGCACTTTTTTGGAACAAGTTATTTGACAGTTTCTGACTCTAGCTTCTCAACCTTCTAATCAAGTGGTTCTCAAAATGTGATCCTTAGACTAGCAGCATCAGCATCATCTGGGAACTTGTTAGAACGGCAAATTCTCGGGTTCCCCTCTAGAGCTAATGAATCAGAAACTCTGAAGGTCAAGCCCAGGAATATGGGTTTTAATAAGCTCTCCAGGTGATGCTGGTGCACACTAAAGGCTGAGAACCATTGCTCTAAGCCAGCCAAGCCAATTTTTTTACTGTTCGTTAAACATGGTAGGCATTGCTATCTGGTCTGTTTCATCAGCCCCTGATTCAAAATGTTTTGCTATCCTTTTAATTAATTCTGACCCTATCCACCTGTCAAAGCCCAGAAAATCAAAACCCAAAGTGGTCTCACCACCACATCTCATACTGATCCTTCTTGCCCTCCCCTTTCCCCAGCTCCCATGATACAACTAGTCCCTCTACCATACAATTTAACAATTATATATATGCTGACTTCAACATTAGAGAACAGTGCTTTACTCTTCCCCAACAGACCATAACTTCCTTGAAGACATGAATCATGTTTCTGTATGTCTTCTCCCACCCCTGCTCTAAGCACATAAATGGAATCTTAATAGAGTTGCTGGTTAATGTCTTTAAGGATGAATTCACTGAGAAGAAATACTGATAACCCTTTAGTGGCTAAAAAGTCTGGGATTTCAAGTCGTAGCCCCAGTTCTGCGACCGTGGACAAGTTCAATTCTCAGGATGATGCCCCCCACCACCTTTCTTTCTTAACAGCGCTTGAAAATAGCACACAAAAACTTAGTTAGCTTGATTATGGATATTTACCAGGTTTCAGGGCTTTCTTTGGTAAATTAATTTTTTTTTTTTTTTTTTTTTTTTGAGACGGGAGTCTCACTCTGTCGCCTAGGCTAGAGTGCAGTGGCCGGATCTCAGCTCACTGCAAGCTCCGCCTCCCGGGTTTACGCCATTCTCCTGTCTGAGCCTCCCCAGTAGCTGGGACTACAGGCGCCCACCACCTCGCCTGGCTAGTTTTTTGCCTTTTTTTTTTTTTTTAGTAGAGACGGAGTTTCACCATGTTAGCCAGGATGGTCTCGACCTCTTGACCTCGTGATCCGCCCATCTCGGCCTCCCAAAGTGCTGGGATTACAGGCTTGAGCCACCGTGCCCGGCCTGGTAAATTAATTTTTAAAAATCACAGTGCTAAGTGAGAAGGTCAATTAATGACTCAATGCTCCTTTTCAGCCTGAATAACATACAATTTTATGAAACACCCCATGTAGGAATATCTTATTCCATTATAGTCTAATATTGCTTTGCTTATAACATTAATATGGGAATGTTCAGATTTGATTTTAATCCAGTTAGATACAGTGTTTCCCAATTAGCTAGTAAGCTCTCTCAACAGGACCCTGTTTGATTCAACTGTGAATCTTCTACCATATCGGGCGCCATACATCCATATCTTACCCATAGTTAATATATTTACAGAAAATTATTTGGAAAAACTCTTTTAGAAGCTTTATTTAAATAGAGAATCTATGCACATATCTGCTACCTCCCAAAGGACTCTTTTGAATATTTGTTATTATAAATTCCATGTAATGATATACAGTAAAAAGTGTGATTACTTTGATACAACCAGGGGCAATCAGCCACAGAAGGCAAAAGAATGTGGCCGGGCGCGGTGGCTCAAGCCTGTAATCCCAGCACTTTGGGAGGCCGAGACGGGCGGATCACGAGGTCAGGAGATCGAGACCATCCTGGCTAACATGGTGAAACCCCGTCTCTACTAAAAAGTACAAAAAACTAGCCGGGCGACATGGCGGGCGCCTGTAGTCCCAGCTGCTTGGGAGGCTGAGGCAGGAGAATGGCGTAAACCCAGGAGGCGGAGCTTGCAGTGAGCTGAGACCCGGCCACTGCACTCCAGCCTGGGCGGCAGAGCGAGACTCCGTCTCAAAAAAAAAAAAAAAAAAAAAAAAAAAAGAATGTAACAATGGATCTCTCATGCATTTAGGACAGACTAAAAGGGTATAAGCCTCAGGCTATCCTACTGCAACATGCAAATGAAACTGCCCTGTACATCGAAACAGCATATACACTGTTGGGGATAAACAGGCATTTTTCCCTGCTCAAAAGTAACAATTCAGAATAAAACAAAAGCAGTTGGGCTCGGTGGCTCACGCCTCTACTCCCACCACTTGGGGAGGCGGAGGCAGGCGGATCACCTGAGGTCAGGAATTCAAGACCAGCTTGGCCAACATGGTGAAAATCCGTCTCTATTAAAAATGCAAAAATAGCTGGGCATGGTGGCGGGCACCTGTAATTCCAGCTACTTGGTAGGCTGAGGCAGGAAAATCGCTTGAACCCGGGAGGCGGAGGTTGCAGTGAGCCGAGATTGCGCCATTGCACTCCAGCCTGGGCAACAAGAGGGAAACTCTGTCTCAAAAAATAAAATAAAATAAAATAAAACAAAAGCAGCTCGGCCGGGTCTGGTGGCTCACGCCTGTAATCCCAGCACTATGGGAGGCCGAGGTGGGTGGATCACGAGGTCAGGAGATCGACACCATCCTGGCTAATACAGTGAAACCCCGTCTCTACTGAAAAAAAAAAAAACAAAAAAATTAGCCGGACGTGGTGGCGGGCACCTGTAGTCCTGGCTACGCGGGAGGCTGAGGCAGGAGAATGGTGTGAACCCGGGAGGCGGAGCTCGCAGTGAGCCGAGATCGCACCACTGCACTCCAGGCTGGGGGACAGAGCGAGACTCCGTCTCAACAAACAAACAAAAAACAAAAACAAGAAGAACCAAAAGCAGCTCAACTGTGAGTGCACATTCGAGTAACATAAACAGGCTTTTCTGAGTCTTGCTCTGTCGCCCAGGCTGGAGTGCAGTGGCGCAATCTGGGCTCACTGCAAGCTCCGCCTCCCGGGTTCACGCCATTCTCCTGCCTCAGCCTCCCGAGTAGCTGGGACTATAGGCGCCCACCACCACGCCCGGCTAATTTTCTGTATTTTTATTTTTATTATTATTATTTTTTTTTTTTTTTTTTTTTTTTTTTTTTTTTGAGGCGGAGTCTCGCTCTGTCGCCCAGGCTGGAGTGCAGTGGCCGGATCTCAGCTCACTGCAAGCTCCGCCTCCCGGGTTTACGCCATTCTCCTGCCTCAGCCTCCTGAGTAGCTGGGACTACAGGCGCCCGCCACCTCGCCCGGCTAGTTTTTGTATTTTTAGTAGAGACGGGGTTTCACTGTATTAGCCAGGAGGGTCTCGATCTCCTGACCTCGTGATCCGCCCGTCTCGGCCTCCCAAAGTGCTGGGATTACAGGCTTGAGCCACCGCGCCTGGCCAATTTTCTGTGTTTTTTTAGTAGAGACGGGGTTTCACCGTGTTAGTCAGGATGGTCTCGATCTCCTGACCTCGTAATCCGCCCGCCTCGGCCTCCCAAAGTGCTGGGATTAGAGGCGTGAGATACCGCGCCCTTCCCAGAAACAGGCTTTTTGATGCAAGACTCTTACCTGCAAGTTTTCAAAAACAACAGGGTGGATGGAAGCCTTTGAGTGGTAAATGGTGATGACAGGTTGAATCTAAAGGAAGGGACAAGCAAAGAGAAACTGAAGGGCAGGAAGGAGGAACAGAAGGGCAGAACACCACCCTTTGAGTAATGAAAAGGGGCAGTGGAAATTCACTGAGTCCTTACCAAGGATCTACTGTGAGCCAGGCATCTGGAGCTGCAAAGATGGACCATGCCCTCAAGGGGCTAGAAGTCCGCAGGGTAAGACTGAGGCTAAGACCCTGTTTTGTGAATGTGTAATTCTAAGTGGGAAAATCAAGCAGGGAAGGCTTCACAGAGAAGGTGGTGATTTAGTGGAGCCTTTGAAATGTGGAGGAGGATTTGCTAAGGGAGAAAAACGACAGTTTGAGCTAGTTATTTTGGGGGAGAAACATTCACATATTTTTACAGCTGTTCATTTGGAACTTTAAATCATGGGAGACTTCTTAAATTCAGCACCACTCTATCAATGTTCTCTTTCTCTTCTTACTTTATCTTAAATACTGAAATGTTCAAGCCTAACCTTAGGGCAGAACCAGAAAGCCCCGGACAGAAAGCCCCGGAATGAGGTGAGTGCTAGCCAAATCTGCTCTGTCACCTCCAAATCCAGCCTGCCCAGCTAGCCCAGTCAGCCCATTCAGCCCAGTCCTGCTCTCTCAGCAGCCGGGAAAGGACGGCTAATAATATCCCCTGAGGGCCAGGGTAAGGGAGGGGGGCGCGGGGCGGGCGGATCTGGATGCCAGTAGGGAAGGATCACTCTTGTTCTGTCAGTAAGCCACCAAAGGAGAGCTTCCCTGCCTCCTAAGCCATGGGGCTCCTACCTGTGATAGGGAGGCCAGCTCTGCAGGAAAAAAAAAAGGGGCTTCATGACAAGGAAGGGGGCAGCATTTGGATTGGGACATGCAGAGGTGGTTATACGAGGTTATCTTAATAAAATGCTTAGCAAGATCCCTGGCACACAGCAAGCGTTGGAAGAATGTTAGCTCTTATATTAATAACACTATTATTATTACAATAACACCTCAATTGTACTCCGACAAGAAAATCTTTGTGCAGCCTACTTTTATGACGTTCGAGAGCAACTTCAGAGATGACAAGTGATTTCAAAATTTTTTCAAAGGTACGAGATCAAATTCCAACCGCACTGGCCTGAGAGCCCGAGACCGTGAGTTGAGAGCTGACCCTGCCACTTGTCAGCTGCGTGACCTTGGGCATGGCACTTCACCTTTCCGTGCCTCAGTTTCCTCGGCTGTTAAGTGGGGCTAAGAAGCCTCTCCCCGGTAGGGCAGTCGTAGGGTCCCGTTAGAGGATGCCCTCTGCTGCTTTGGGGCCGGATGGCTGCAAGGGCTGCTCACGGTCCCTCTTCCAAGCATCTGGGCTCTTGGAGCGGGCGAGGTAGATGGATGAACAACCCCAAGGCCCACCGAGCTCTGCTACCTGCAGAGCCGGAGCGAGAGAAGGGTTCGCGCCTGTGGGGGGCGTCCCTGTGACCTAGGGCGTTGAGCCCAGAGGGAGGCTCTCTTGCAGCCCGCACGCTGTCGCCGGCGGGCTGGGCTCGGGGAGCCGCCGAAGAAAGCCGGGCTGACCTGGGTCCGACGGGCGGGGCGGGGCAGAGCGGCCCCGGGGGTACGGGGGAGGCAGGCAGCACGGGCCCCCAGGGCCTCGCCGTGCCGCGGAGATGATACCGGGAAGGAGCAGGGCAAAGGAGCGACGCCCCTGCATGCGGCGCCGCGCGCCCCCCGCGGGCCCGGCGGAGGCGCTCACTCACCTGAGGCGCGGGCACCCGCCGTGAGTGCAGCAGCGGCAGCGGCGGCGAAGGCGGCGGCGGCGGCGAGAGGGGCGGAGGAGGTGCTGCGGCCGCGCAGGCGCGCCGAGGACGCCGGGCCGCTCATGCGTGCTGTGGCCGTCCACCTCGGGAACTACCGAGAAGATGGTGGCTGAGCCGGGAGAGGCTGGCGGCGCCATCTTTGATGTAGTTTTTCTTGCTGCGGAGTTTCCTCAGGGAAGAATCTCAGATTTTGGAGGTGCTGGGCGGGAGGGTGGTTGACCGCTGCGTCTGGAGCGCTTCCATCCGTTCTCTGAGTCGCATTTTTATGAAGTCCCTAAAAGCTCTTGCAGAGTATGGCATTCTCCTTTTAAGGTGACCTAGAGCCATACCCAAGGTCACAGGGCGCCTAGCACAGTGCTGGGCACGTGGAAAGAGCTTAGTAAATTTTTGGTGAATGAACATAGTAATTTAAGAACTAGAGTCCAAGACTCGGCTCCGAATTATCAGTCCTCCATTGTATCACCCCTATTACAACTGTCAGCCAAATCATCTACTTTCTTGAATACAACATTAGAGATGGAATTTTTTTTCCCAGAATGATTGCAGATATTAAACTTAATGACCCAACAATTTAAACAACACCAAAATATATAGGACACACTCTCTTCCTCTATTTACTATCTATTATTTCTTTCGCATTAAGTACTACTGACTAAAAGTTGTTTTTTGTTGTTGTTTGTTTTTTGTTTTTGTTTTTGTTTTGAGACGGAGTCTCGCTCTGTCGCCAGGCTGGAGTGCACTAGCGCGATCTCAGCTCACTGCAACCTCTGCCTCCTAGGTTCAAGCGATTCTCCTGCCTCAGCCTCTGGAGTAGCTGGGACCACAGGCGTGTGCCACCAGGCCTGGCTAATTTTTCTATTATTAGTAGAGATAGGTTTTCACCGTGTTGGCCAGGATGGTCTCCATCTCTTGACCTAGTGATCTGCCCGCCTCGGCCTCCCAAAGTGCTGGGATTACAGGTGTGAGCCACCGTGCCCAGCCCCTCCCCACTCCCCCCCCCTTTTTTTAACCAGAGCCAGTGGCACCATCTCGGTTCACTGCAACTCTGCCTCCCGGATTCAACTGATTCTCCTGCCTCAGCCTCCCAAGTAGCTGGGACTACAGGCGCACACCACCATGTCCGGGTAATTTTTGTACTTTTTTTTTTTTTTTTTTTAGTAGTAGAGATGGGGTTTCACCATGTTGTCCAAGCTGGTCTCAAACTCCTGACCTCAAGTAATCTGCCCTCTTCAGCCTCCCAAAGTGCTGGGATTACAGGCTTGAGTCACCGCGCCCGAAGTATATTCTTTTAATTAAGGCAAACTGAACAAATAAATATTACCGAACATCTCACAGGGCAACAATAATATTGTTATTCATCAAGCACAATTCCTGAACCAAATTTAGTTGGAGGGAAAACTAACATTAATTGACTACAGCCATTTATTATATGGTTTATGTTTGTTAACATTTACTGAATTCAAATTAGTTCTAGTTTACCATCCGCTATGTATCCATATGTCCTTGGTTAGATGATTAAGTCTCTCCATGCCTCTCCATGCCCCAGTTCCTCATCTATAGTCACACACCCAAAAATAGAAGTTACAAGGTTGTGGCAGACTGACTGATAATATGCATGTAAAATGCTTAGAGTTCAGTAAGTATTATTTTTCTTTATTCTCTCCTGTTTTGCTGTTGTTGAAGATACAAAACATACTTCTTGAGTTTGAACAAATCCTTATAAGCAAAAAATGCAATACAATGTAATAAATAAAATGAGGGAGGGTATAATCATCTTTAGAGAGATAATCTATCCCCATTTTACATATGAGGAAATTGAGGATAAAATGAAAATTCACAGCCGGGCGCGGTGGCTCACGCTTGTAATCCCAGCAGGCCGAGGTGGGTGGATCACGAGGTCAGGAGATCGAGACCATCCTGGCTAACAAGGTGAAACCCTATGTCTACTAAAAATACAAAAATTAGCCAGGCATGGTGGCACGCACCTCTAGTCCCAGCTACTCAGGAGGCTGAGGCAGGAGAATGGCATGAACCCGAGAAGTGGAGCTTGCAGTGAGTTGAGATTGTGCCACTGCACTCCAGCCTGGGCAACAGAGCAAGACTCCGTCTCAAAAAAAAAAAAGGAAAAAGAAAATTCACTCCAACTCTCTCCATTATACTACTTTGTTTATGAAATAGTAGGCAATTAAGAGCATTTCTCTGATTCTTGAGATACAGATAAATAGAGATAGATATAGACGAGGGTCTCACCATGTTGCCCAGGCTGGTCTAGAACTCTTGGACTCAAGCAATCCTCAAGCAAGCCTAGCCCTCCCAAAGTTCTGGGATTACAGGCATGAGCCATTGTGTCCCGCCCTCCTCTGATTCTTGAATGTTGGATTTCCATGAGACCATCCAAACTTTCCCTTCTTGCTCTACTGTGGACTATATCATTCATTCTCAAGTCATCAATAACTAGACATCAGCAACTCTCAAATGTTATTTCCAGTACAGATTTCTCCACCCAGTTCTCCACCTGTGTTATCTGACAGACCAGTTGATTTCTCCATTTGGTATCCCAAATAGAACTAGCTTTCCCATCTCTAACTGCTCCATCATCTATCCGCTGTTCAAGCTTCACCTTCTGCAGCATACTGATACCACTAAACTTTTATATTATTTAATCCTTATAGCATCCCTGTGATACAGGTTCTATAATTCTCTCAACCTTCGAGATAAGAGATTAAATAAATTTCTCAGTTACAGTTAATAAATGGCAGAAGGGCCGGATGCAGTGGCTCACGCCTGTGATCTCAGCACTTTGGGAAGCTGAGGCGGGTGGACCACGAGGTCAGAAGTTCCAGACCGGCCTGGCCAACATGGTGAAAACCCTGTCTCTACTAAAATGCAAAATTTAGCTGGACGTGGTGGTGCACGCCTGTAATTCCAGCTACTGGGGAGGCTGAGGCAGGAAAATGGCTTGAACCCAGGAGGTAGAGGTTCCGTGAGCCTATTGTGCCACTGCACTCCAGCCTGGGTGACAGAACAAGACTCCATCTCATAAATAAATATAAATAAATGGCAGAAGTAGGTGTTTTTTTTTTTTTTTTTTTGAGACAGAGTCTTGCTCTGTTGCCCAGGTTGGAGTGCAATGGTGCAATCTCAGCTCACAGCAACCTCCGCCTCCTGGGTTCAAGCGATTCTCCCACCTCAGCCTCCCGAGTAGCTGGGATTACAGACGCCCACCACCACGTCCAGCTAATTTTTTTTTTTTGAGACAGAGTCTCGCTCTATCGCCCAGGCTGGAGTGCAGTGGCTGGATCTCAGCTCACTGCAAGCTCCGCCTCCCGGGTTTTACGCCATTCTCCTGCCTCAGCCTCCCGAGTAGCTGGGACTACAGGCGCCCGCCACCTCGCCTGGCTAGTTTTTTGTATTTTTTTTAGTAGAGACGGGGTTTCACCGTGTTAGCCAGGATGGTCTCGATCTCCTGACCTCGTGATCCACCCGTCTCGGCCTCCCAAAGTGCTGGGATTACAGGCTTGAGCCACCACGCCCGGCCTTTTTTTTTTTTTTTTTTTGCATTTTTAGCAGGGACAGGGTTTCACCATATTGGCCAGGCTGGTCTGGAACTCCTAACCTCGTGATCCGCCCGCCTCAGCTTCCCAAAGTGCTGGGATTACAGGCGTGAGCCACCCCACCCGGCCGAGTTAGGTTTTTTTTTAAAACAGAGTCTTGCTCTGTCGCCCAGACTGGAGTGCAGTGGCACAATCTTGGCTCACCACAACCTTCGCCCCCTCTGGGGTTCAAGCGATTCTCCCACCTCAACCTCCTGAGTAGCTGGGATTACAGGCACCTGCCATCATGCTAGGCTAATTTTTGTATTTTTGAGGAAATGGGGTTTCACCATGTTGGCCAGGCTGGTCTTGAACTCCTGATCTCAGGTGATCCATCTGCCTCAGCCTCCCAAAGTGCTGGGATTACAGGTGTGAGCCACCATACCCAGCTAGAGTAAGGTTTTTAACACCTAGGTTCCATGTCTATGTTCCAGACACTGTGGGCAACAGAAGCAGTCTCACCCCACTCATCCAGTGCCAACACCCAGCACAAGCTGTTATTTCTCTCCTCAATGCCTGCAATAACCTAACTGGTCTCTCACACCCACACCTTGCTTGCTTCTGTCTTTTCCCCACACCGCAACTAGAGTAATCTTTTTTTTTTTTTTTTGAGATGGAGTTTCACGCTTGTGGCCCAGGCTGGAGTGCAGAGGCACGATCTCCGGTCTTCCTGTTTCAAGTGAGTCTCCTGCCTCAGCCTCTCAAGTAGTTGGGACTACAGGCACGCGACACCACGTCCAGCTAATTTTTTGCATTTTTAGTAGAGACGGGGTTTCACCATGTTGGCCAGGATGATCTCGATCTCTTGACCTCGTGATCCACCCACCTTGGCCTACCAAAGTGCTGGGATTACAGGTGTGAGCCACGGCGCTTGGCCGAGTAATCTTTTAAAAATAAAGTTCTGATCCTCTCGCCCTTTCTTGAAACCTTCTAATAACTTTCAATTATACTTGTTTCAGGCCAGTCTTCTGCTGGTGCCCAGCACTCCTGCTTTATTTTTATTTATGTATTTATTTATTTTTTTGAGACGGAGTCTCGCTCTGTAGCCCAGGCTGGAGTGCAGTGGCGCGATCTCGGCTCACTACAAGCTCCGCCTCCCGGGTTCACGCCATTCTCCTGCCTCAGCCTCCCCAGTAACTGGGACTACAGGCGCCCGCCACCTCGTCCGGCTAATTTTTCTTTTTATTTTTTAGTAGAAACGGGGTTTCACCGTGTTAGCCAGGATGATCTCGATCTCCTGACCTCGTGATCTGCCCGCCTCGGCCTCCCAAAGTGCTGGGATTACAGGCATGAGCCACCGCGCCCGGCCTTCTTCTTTTTTTTTTTTTTTTTTTTTTTTTTTTTTTTAAAGTGTCCTAGCGGCCGGGCGCGGTGGCTCAAGCCTGTAATCCCAGCACTTTGGGAGGCCGAGACGGGCGGATCACGAGGTCAGGAGATCGAGACCATCCTGGCTAACATGGTGAAACCCCGTCTCTACTAAAAAATACAAAAAAAACTAGCCGGGCGACGTGGCGGGCGCCTGTAGTCCCGGCTGCTTGGGAGGCTGAGGCAGGAGAATGGCGTAAACCCGGGAGGCGGAGCTTGCAGTGAGCTGAGACCCGGCCACTGCACTCCAGCCTGGGCGACAGAGCGAGACTCCGTCTCGAAAAAAAAAAAAAAAAAAAAAAAAAAAAAAAAAAAAAAAATAAAGTGTCCTAGCATGCTCCACTCTCCTCCTCAAGCCTTTGAAAATTGCATCTCCTGGCCGGGTGCGGTGGCTCATGAGACCATCCTGGCTAACACGGTGAAACCCCGTCTCTACTAAAAAATACAAAAAAAACTAGCTGGGCGAGATGGTGGGCGCCTGTAGTCCCAGCTACTCGGGAGGCTGAGGCAGGAGAATGGCGTAAACCCTGCAGGTGGAGCTTGCAGTGAGCTGAGATCCGGCCACTGCACTCCAGCCTGGGCGACAGAGCGAGACTCCGTCTCGAAAAAAAGAAAATTGCATCTCCTTTTGCCTGAAATGTCCCATTTAACTCCTTCATCTTTCCCAAGTCAACTGAAATATCTCTTCTGCAGAATTTTCTCTTGGTCCTTGTGTTGTCAGCAAACTGAGCATCTTGAGAAAGAACCCATGTGTTTTTGCTCTTTGCTCGCCCCTCCAATCCTAGAATTGTGTATGGCATACGGCAGGTCCTCGGTAAATATATAAAAGAATAAAGAACAAATGTAGGTCAAAGCAAGAGATGTCATCTCTCATTAACTGGCACTTGTGCCAAGGTTTAAGACTTAAGATTAAGACTGGGTGTTTAACTGAAATGGGATTTGTCCGTTTAGTGGGATCAGATAATAAGAAACATTTTATTTTGGCTGAGCACAGTGGCTCACACTTGTAATCTCAGCATTTTGGGAGGCTGAGGTGGGTGGATATCTTGAGTCCAGTTTGAGACCAGCCTGGGCAACATGGAGAAACCCCATTCCAACGACAGTACAACAGTTAGGTCAGGGCCGGGCGCGGTGGCTCACGCCTGTAATCCCAGCACTTTGGGAGGCCAAGGTGGGCAGATCACGAAGTCAGGAGATCAAGACCATCCTGGCTAAAACGGTGAAACCCCATCTCTACTAAAAATACAAAAAAATTAGCCAGGCGTGGTGGCGGGTGTCTGTAGTCCCAGCTACTCGGGAGGCTGAGGCAGGAGAATGGCGTGAACCCGGGAGGCAGAGCTTGCAGTGAGCCAAGATTGCACCACTGCACTCCAGCCTGGGTGACAGAGCAAGACTCCGTCTAAAAAAAGGTTACGTCAGGTGCAGTGGCTCACGCCTGTAATCCCAGCACTTTGGGAGGCTAAGACGGGTGGCTTACCTAAGGTCAGAAGTTCAAGACCAGCCTGGACAACATGGTGAAACCCCATCTCTACTAAATATACAAAAATTAGCTGGGTGTGGTGGTGCATGTGTGTAATCCCACGTACTCAGGAGGCTGAGGCAGGGGAATCACTTATAGCCAGGAGGCAGATGTTGGAGTGAGCCGAGATGGCACTGCTGCACTCCAGCCTGGGCAACAGAGGGAGACTCCTCTCAAAACAAAACAAAAATTAGTCAGATGTGGTGGTGCACACCTGTAGTCCCAGCTGTTTGGAAGGCTGAGGTGGAAGAATTGCTTGAGCTCAGGAGGTTGAGGGTCCAGTGAGCCATAAGCGTGCCATGGCACCTACTGCCTGGATTTATTTATTTATTTAGTTAGTTAGTTATTTAGTTAGTTAGTTTTTGAGCCAGGGTCTTGCTGTTGTCCAGGCGGGAGTGCAGTGGTACAATCATAGCTCGCTGCAGCCTTGAACTCCTGAGCTCAAGGGATCTTCCTGCCCCAGCCTCCTGAGTAGCTGGGACTACAGGCATGAGGACTATAGGCACGCACTATCAAGCCTGGCTAATATTTAAACTTTTTGAAGGGACAGGGGTCTCACCATCTTGCCTAGGCTGATCTCGAACTCCTAGTTTCAAGAGATCTTTCTACTTCAGCCTCCCAAAATGCTGGATTACAGGTGTGAGCCACCATGCCTGGCTAGAATAAGAAACATAAGTAATAAATTAGATGGTGGGTTTTTGTGTCTGTGTGTGTGGCTTTTAATTTAATTCATTAAATTTATTTTTTTTTTTTGAGACGGAGTCTCACTCTGTCGCCCAGGCTGGAGTGCCGTGGTGTGATCTTGGCTCACTGCAAGCTCCGCCTCCTGAGTTGACACCGTTCTCCTGCCTTAGCCTCCCAAGTAGCTGGGACTAAAGGCATCCGCCACCACGCCTGGATAATTTTTTGTGTTTTTAGTAGAGACAGGGTTTCACCATGTTAGCCAGGATGGTCTCGATCTCCTGACTTCATGATCCACCCACCTCGGTGCTGGGATTACAGGAGTGGGCCACCGCGCCTGGCCCTTTTTTATTTTTATTTATTTCTTATTTTTTAAATTTTGAGGTAGGGTCTCACTTTGTTGCCCAGGCTGGAATGCAGTACTGTGATCGTGTCTTGCTGCAGCCTTGGCCTTCCAGGCTCAACTGATCCTCTCACTTCAGCCTCCCAAGTAGCTGGAAATACAGGTATGCACCACTACTCTCAGCCAATTTTTGTATTTTTGTAGACAGGGTTTCGGCATGCTGCCCATGGCTGGCCTCAAACTCCTGGGCTCAAGCGACCACTCACCTCAGCCTCCCAAAGTGCCTGGCCTAGTTGGTGTTCTACTGGTAATTAGTTCAACACTACTGTTCACTTCAGCATCTTGGCAAAGAATCCATTTTCTGTTAAACCCTCCTACTTTTTTTTTTTTTTTTTGTTTTTTGAGACAGAGTCTTGCCTTTTCGCCCAGGATAAAGCAGTGCCCATGAGTGCAGTGGCACAAGCTCTGCCTCCTGGGTTCAAGTGATTCTCCTGCCTCAGCCTCCCAAGTAGCTGGGATTACAGATGTGTACCACCATATCTGGCTTTTTAAAAAATTTTTTGTAGATATGGGGATTCACCATGTTGGCCAGGGTGGTCTCAGACTCCTGACCTCAAGTGATCCACCTGCTTCGGCCTCCCAAAGTGCTGGGATTACAGGTGTGAGCCACCATGCCCATCCCTCCCTTTTTTTTTTTTTTGAGATAGTCTTGCTCTGTAGCCCAGGCTGGAGTGCAATGGCACCTCAGCTCACTGCAACCTCCACCTCCTGGGTTCAAGCAATTCTTCTGCCTCACCTTCCCGAGTAGCTGGGATTATAGGTATGCACCAACACGCCCGGCTAATTTTTTTTTGTATTTTTAGTAGAGACGGGGTTTCACCGTGTTAGCCAGGATGGTCTCGATCTCCTGACCTCGTGATCTGCCCATCTCGGCCTCCCAAAGTAATTCTTGTATTTTCAAGAGACGGTGTTTCACTATGTTGGTCCGGCTGGTCTTGAACTCCTGACCCCGTGATCTGCCCACCTTGGCCTCCCAAAGTGCTGGGGTTACAGGTGTGAGCCACTGGGTCCTGCCCTCCCTTTTTTTTGATATGGAGTCTTTCGCCCAGGCTGGAGTGCAGTGGTGTGATCTTGGCTCACTGCAACTTCCGCCTCCCGGGTTCAATCAATTCTCCTGCCTCAGTCCCCTGAGTCGCTGGAACTACTTAACTGGTACATGCCACCATGCCCAGCTAATTTTTTTTTCTAGTAGAGACAGGGTTTCACTGTGTTGCCCAGGCTGGTCGTAAACTCCTGAGCTCAGGCAATCTGCCCGCCTAGGCCTCCCAAAGTGCTGGGATTATAGGCATGAGCCACCGTGCCCAGTACTCCCTGTCTTTTTGTTTATACACTCAAAACACAGACAAAGACAAGGGAAAGCTTTTAATTATGTGCAAGTTTACAATACAGATTATAAACAAAGAGAACAATGAATGGTAGTACTTAGTTCTTTCTTGTCATGAATCTAGGATTTAGGAGGTCAACTCAATAATAAAAACGGAAGCACATTACAGACAACAGGATAGAGAATGAGTGGTATTTCCTTCAAATTGAACATCTTGTGACGTGACATATGTATCCCAATGATGCAAACAATGCTCAAAACTTTTCCATTTTTTTTACAATTTTTAATTTTTTTTAAAGACACTGTCTCACTCTGTTGCTCAGACTGGAGTGCACTGGCACGGTGAGAGCTCACTGCAGCCTCAACCTCCCAGGCTCAAGCAATCCTCCCACCTCAGCTTTCTGAGTAGCTGGCACTACAGGCGCACGCCACCACACCCAGCTAACTTTTTGTATTTTTTGTAGACAGGATTTCACCTTATTTCTCAGGCTGGTCTTGAACCTCTGGGCTCAAGCAATCCACCCACCTCAGTCTCCCAAAGTGCTAGGATTACAGGCGTGAGCCACTATGCCCAGCCTCAAAACTCTTCTACCTAAAATCACCTTCAGAGCCATGCTAGAAAATTAGTATCATTCCTTTACAACCAGAATCCAAGTTGGCCACTAAAATGTTTCCTTAGACTTGGTCCTAAATGATTTTTGGATTGTTTCAAAACCTGAAAAACACCTTCATAGGATAATTATAAAAGAATGGGCCACTGGATCTGAAGAGCATTTCAAAAAAGAAGTTTGAACTTTCAAGCATTTTGTACATTCCTGGGAAAAACGTCTATACAATATTCATTTGATGTACAAATTCCATCACTTTTTAGAAAAAAGTCAAAGTGCTCTATAGTCAGTCCAGCCAGTTATCTTCAAAGGCAACAGAGCAGAAATCATGCAGTCACCACGTGCTGGGGCACTCTTCCCATTCCTCTCCTCTTGGGCACCTTGTGGCAGGAAAGCTCATAAGGTCACTGACAAGATCCAGATCCACGTGTGGCAGGTGGGTTGTGCAGCTGAAGCTTCAACAGTTTTCGAGCTGGTGAGGGATCTAATTGTTGCATGCTTCTCTTCCCTGCAGAGAAAAGAGGCCAAAAAAAATAAATTTCAATTGAAATAACATAACATTTATTGAAAACTTAATGTATGGACATTGTGCCAGACATGGAAGGGCATTACAAAGACAAATAAGAGAGTCTCTGGCCTCAAGGAGATGACAATTTGGTAAGAATTGTCATCTTACCACAGCTGGGCAAAGTGGCTCACGCCTGTAATCGCAGAACTTCGGGAAACCAAGGCGGGAGGATTGTTTGAAGTTTGAGACTAGCCTGGACAACACAGTAAGACCTTGTCTCTACAAAAAAAAAAAAAAAAATTAGCCTAACATGGTCCTAGCATGATCCTCCAGCTACACAGGAGGCAGGAGGATCAGCTGGGAGCCCAGAAAGCTGAGGCTGCAATGAGTCATGACTGCACGCCTGTATTCCAGCCTGGGCGACAGAGCAAGATCCTATCTTAAAAAAAAAAAAAAAAAAAAAAAAAAGGGTGGTTCATGCCTATAATCCCAACACTTTGGAAAGCCAAAGTTGGTGGATCACTTGCGGTCAGAAGTTCAAGATCAGCCTGACCAACATGGAGAAACCCCGTTTCTACTAAAAATACAAAATTAGCCAGGCGTGGTGGAGCATGCCTATAATCCCAGCTACTCAGGAGGCTGAAGCAGGAGAAATCACTTGAACCCGGGAAGCAGAGGTTGCAGTGAGCCGAGATCTCGCCATTGCACTGTAGCCTGGGCAACAAGAGCGAAACTCCTTCTCAAAACAAATAAACAAACAAACAAACAAAATGATGGTCAGGCGCAGTGGCTCACACTTGTAATCCCAGCACTCTGGGGGGCCAAGGCAGGAGGATCACTTGAGCCCAGGAGTTGAAGATCAGCCTGGACAACACAGCCTGGACCATCTCTACAAAAAAATTAAAAATTTAGCTGGGTGTGGTGGTGCACGCTTTTAGTCCCAGCTACTCTGGGAGCCTGAGGTGAAAGGACTGCTTGAGCCTATCAGGTTGAGGCTGCAGTGAGCTGTGCAGTCATTGCACCACTGCACTCCAACCTGGATGAGAGCAAGAGTGAGACTTTGCCTCAAAAAAAAAAAAAAAAAAAAAAAGAAAAGAAAATGAAGGTATGTATAACAAATAATTAAGGGCTGAGAGGTCAGGAAAAGCTAGGGAGGAGTAATGTCAGTGTCACTTAGTGAATTCTTGAGAAATGAGGACTGAAAAAGCAATGGGTGGGTATTTGTTAAGTCTTGGATTTACCAGAACAACAACATATTTCATGGGGATTTAATTCTCAGTCTACTGTGCTTCTTTTTTTTTTGAGACGGGGTCTCGCTCTGTCACCCAGGCTGGAGTGCAGTGGCCGGATCTCAGCTCACTGCAAGCTCCGCCTCCCAGGTTTACGCCATTCTCCTGCCTCAGCCTCCCGAGTAGCTGGGACTACAGGCGCCCGCCACGTCGCCTGGCTAGTTTTTTGTATTTTTTAGTAGAGACGGGGTTTCACCGTGTTCGCCAGGATGGTCTCGATCTCCTGACCTCGTGATCCGCCCGTCTCGGCCTCCCAAAGTGCTGGGATTACAGGCTTGAGCCACCGTGCCCGGCCTACTGTGCTTCTGTAGAATTTACATCTAGAAATTTCCTATCAAATAGTATGTATCGATAACATACTATTTATTGTGGGGAGAAAAACAAATCACCTCATATAGGTCTTTACTTACCCTCTTGGACCATAGGCTTTGAAGGACGGTTTGTATCCCAAAAGCTATCAGATGGAAAACAGCCCAAACTCTGGTCCCCTCAAGAGACAAGCTTACCGAGCTGTACTGACACCTTCTGGAAGCACTGGGTACTTTCCTCCATAAAGGCCTGCAGCTGTTTCACTGATCCTTGCAGCTCATCCATCTGCAGAAAAAAGACAGCCGTGAGCTGTAAAGGTCCATGGCTTCTTAGATGTTCCTCAAACCCGACAAGCAAGCTCTTGCTCAGGAGCTTTGGGCTTGCTGTTCTTTCAGCCTGGAATGCTTATGCCAGATATTCTGTTTGTTCCTCCAAAGTCACACCACATTCTTCTCCAGGTTGCTCTATGCTCCAGGAGGCTGACCCGTGTAACCTCTACCAACAGGATGCCTAAGTGGGAAGGAGCTGAACGAGTCATCTTGAGTTGGCTCTCTCAAATCAGCTAACTATGTGACTTTCTCCCATTAGGTGACACAGTAACTGCTACTACCTCCTCCCTTTCAGGCCTAGGGGGAGTAAGAGCTCTGCTGCCTATAAGCCCCAGGTTACTCCACTAACCCTTGTGGTTCTCCAATACCCATATCTTTCTATTTAGCTTTTTTGAAAATAAACTCTTATTGAATTGTCCTTTCAAATGCCACCTGCTTGCTGTTAATACCTGGATTGACACAATACTATTCCCTCAAATGTCCTCATGGTTCATTTCCTTCAAGTCTGTTAAAATGGCACCTCAAAGGGGCCTTCAATAACCTTCCTATATAAAATAGCAACCCATCAACCTCCCTATACTGTCCTTCCCTCTTACCCTGCTTCATCAGCATTTACCACTATATATTCATTTGTTTCTTTTTTTATTTTTTATTTTTTTTGAGACGGAGTCTCGTTCTCACCCAGGCTGGAGTGCAGTGGCGCGATCTCAGCTCACTGCAAGCTCCACCTCCTGGGTTCACGCCATTCTCCTGCCTCAGCCTCTCGAGTAGCTGGGACCACACGCGCCTGCCACCACGCCCGGCTAATTTTTTGTATTTTTAGTAGACATGGGGTTTCACTGTGTTAGCCAGGATGGTCTCGATCTCCTGACCTCGTGATCCGCCCACCTCAGCCTCCCAAAGTGCTCGGATTACAGGCGTGAGCCACCGCGCCCGGCCTGTTTATTATTTTTTAATTGTCTCTCCATATTTTCCCAAGGTAGAGCTGAATATACTTATTCAACTTACACTTATACATATTCTCCAGGTCTTTTAATTTCCAAGGATTACAAGGTGGCAAGCTGGATAACTCAACCAAATAAACATGAGCCCACTTACCACCAACTCCATACAATCAAAGACTTTGCTCTGGTTCTGTAATATTTTCTGGTAGTCAGGCTTTGTATTAAGAACTTCATTCTGAGAAGATCCATGATATGTCATAGGTTCCACTTTGACCTCAGTAATTTTGGCCTCAGTTGATCCTCTAAAAACAAAACAAAAGTGCTTTCGAGGGATTTTGTAATTATTTTCTGGAAGAGATACCAAAGATTATCCTATAAAGCTGAATCAGTATTCCTCAACTCCACACTAGGTATAGGCTCTCTTAACAGGAAGTTTTTTTTTTTTTTTGAGACTGAGTCTCACACTGTTGCCTAGGCTTGAATGAAGTGGCGTGGTCTCGGCTCACTGAAAAACCTCTGCCTCCTGGGTTCAAGCGATTTTCCTGTCTCAGCCTCCCGAGTAGCTGGGATTTCCGGCGCCTGCCACCATGCCCAGCTAATTTTTTGTATTTTCAGTAGAGATGGGGTTTCACCATGTTGGCCAGGCTGGTCTCGAACTCCTGAACTTGTGATCCACCTGCCTCGGCCTCCGAAAGTGCTAGAATTACAGGCATGAGCCACCGTGCCTGGCCTTAACAAGAAGTTCTGAAACAACTGTCTAGTATTCATGTCTTTATACTTCTGGACTCCAGGAAATGCTGGAAGCTTCCAGTCAGTTGAATCCACTTAATAGTAAGGTCCATATACCAGAAAGACTATACTTGGGAGAGTGAAGCCAAAGTTTGCTATCCTAAAGTCAGGGCCTATGATTGTTTACCAAAACACACTGGCCTACGTCAATTATCTAAAATAACTGAACAGGACTGAGAGTTCATGAAAACTGATGAACAACAACTTTTTTTTTTTTTTTTTTTTGAGACGGAGTCTCGCTCTGTCGCCCAGGCCAGAGTGCAGTGGCCGGACCTCAGCTCACTGCAAGCTCCGCCTCCTGGGTTTACACCATTCTCCTGCCTCAGCCTCCCGAGTGGCTGGGACTACAGGCGCCTGCCACCTCGCCCGGCTAGTTTTTTGTATTTTTTTTAGTAGAGACGGGGTTTCACTGTGTTAGCCAGGATGGTCTCGATCTCCTGACCTCGTGATCCGCCCGTCTCGGCCTCCCAAAGTGCTGGGATTACAGGCTTGAGCCACCGTGCCCGGCCTTTTTTTTTTTTTTTTTTTGAGACGGAGTCTCGCTCTGTCGCCCAGGCTGGAGTGCAGTGGCCGGATCTCAGCTCACTGCAAGCTCCGCCTCCTGGGTTTACACCATTCTCCTGCCTCAGCCTCCCGAGTAGCTCGGATTACAGGCGCCCGCCACCTTGCCCAGCTAGTTTTTTGTATTTTTTTAGTAGAGACGGGGTTTCCCCGTGATAGCCAGGATGGTCTCGATCTCCTGATCTCGTGATCCGCCCGTCTCGGCCTCCCAAAGTGCTGGGATTACAGGCTTGAGCCACTGTGCCCGGCTGAACAACAACTTTAATAACAACAACTACTACAATTTACTGAGTGCTAAGTAGGTGCCAGACACTACTGGGTACTTTACATTTAGCCTAATTTGACACTCACAATAACCCAATGAGGAAGGTACTAATATCATCCCCATTTTCAAATGAGGAACCTCAGGCTCATTCAAGACTAAGTGATTTTCCCAAGGACACAGTCTGCTTCTAGAACCATTCCTTTTAACCTATAAGCTTTGCCACAAAAGTTTTTATATGAAACTGGCATCTTACACATTATCTTTCTTCATAAACAGAGTATGTAAGGGGTGAAAAGTAACTGATAACCATCATTACCTGGACTGGGGAAGTTTTTCAAACCATGGTCCTCAGAGACCCTCTCTACTGAGAGGCCACTTCTGCAATTAGGGTTTTGACTAACATTTTGTCGTTGGGATTCTAGCTGAGATTTTATTTTGAAAAAAAAAAAAAAGCTTAAAACCATGGATTAAATGTTCATCTAAATCAAAATCTAGCATTTTCTGGCCAGGTCCCGTGGCTTACACCTGTAATCTCAACACTTTGGGAGGCCAAGATGGGCAGATCACTTGAGGCCAGGAGTTCATGACCAGCCTGGCCAACGTGGCAAAACCATGGTGTGGTGGAGCATGCCTGTAATCCCAGCTACTCGGAAGGCTGAGGCAGGAGAATCGCTTGAACCCAGGAGGTGGAGGCTGCAGTGAGCTGAGATCGTGCCACTGCACTCCAGCGTGGGCAACAGAGCAAAAAACAAACAAAAAAACAACAAAAAACACCCAGCCCAGCCTGGCCAACACGGTGAAATCCTGTCTCTACTAAAAATACAAAAATTAGCCAGGCATCATGGCACACACCTGTAGTCCCAGCTACTCAGGAGGCTGAGGCAGGAGAATTGCTTGAATACGGGAGGTGGAGTGAGTTGAGATAGCACCATGCACTCCAGCCTGGGCAACAGAGCGAGAGTCTATCTCCAAAACAAAACAAAACAAACAAACAAACAAACAAAACACCTAGCACTTTCCTACTTTTCCTCTACCTTCAAGACCCAAAGATCCTCTCTTTCCTCACATCCTCCTCATCACCCACTTTCATGTCTTTCTGTTTCCAAGAAGGCCCTGGCCAAGGGCATCCCCCAAAACATGCAGCTCATAGGCCATGTGCTCATTGAAGCCCCTTGATTACGGTTCTTGGCCCAGGCCCAGGCTGCTAGGTACAATGTAGAGATATGCCTGTCTCCCCCAGGATATGAAATGATAGCCAAGGACACAGAACAGAAGCAATTGTGTTTTGGACCGAAAATAGTGACACCAACTCTTCCTTCCTCTCACTCACTTCCCGTTTATGGTCAGAGAGTGCTAATACACACTACAGAATTTGATAAGCTTATTGGCCTGTGAGAAAGGATTCATCTTTCAATTTGTACTAACAGAACTGAAATAAACCCCAATCAAACTCCATAAGGTTTTTAAAGACAGTTTTTACAGTTCATAGATCTAACCTGGACAATATCTCTTCAGCCTCCTGCTGGTAGTGCACCAAGAGCTGATCCCAAATCTGACGTTCTAAAGAAAACCTGTAAGAATCAGGAAAAAAAATTCAGTTAATTTTTATAATCTTATTCTGAATCACTCACAGTAACAATAAGTATGTTAGGTGTACAATCTAGATGTAAAATGTGAGTTGAAAGGTCATTACAGGGTTAGAAAGCCTGACCAATTCAGAGGATATTTAATCATACCAAACCTCAGTTCTTCAAGTCAAATTAATATTTGTGTTCTCTAGATTCCATTCTGTGAAACGGATCATTAGTAGAGGCCATAAAAATCTCAATATGAGCCTTCTAACTTCTAGTATTGGTGCACTAATGCTGACTCTCCAAATACAATGCTTACTATTCATTTTTTCCAAGTTAGTTAATTTCCCCAGATAGGAGAATGAATTTAGATTTTCTAACAAAGGTTAACTTACTTTGTTATGTATTCCTTCATCTCAGCCACAGATGCTTCCAGAGAAAAATCTGATGCTTTTCTGGAAAACAGATAGGATTATGACATAAATCTTTCAAGAAATATTTGCTTTAATATAATCGCTTATAAATTATTTATTTGATACAGAGTTTCGCTCTTGTTGCCCAGGCTGGAGTGCAATGGCACAATCTCAGCTCACTGACACTTCTGCCTCCCTGGTTCAACAGATTCTTCTACCTCAGCCTCCAGAGTAGCTGGGATCATAGGCATGCACCACCATGCCTGGCTACTTTTGTATTTTTAGTAGAGATGGGGTTTCTTCATGTTGGTCAGGTTGGTCTCAAACTCCCGACCTCAGGTGATCCGCCCGCCTCAGCCTCCCAAAGTGCTGGGATTATAGGCGTGAGAAACAGCGTCCGGCTACAGCCTCCCAAAGTGCTGGGATTACAGGCGTGAGAAACAGCGCCTGGCTATTTATTTATTTTTGAGACAGAGTCTGGCTCTGTCACCCAGGTGGGAGTACAGTGGCTCAATCTCAGCTTGCTGCAACCTCCGCCTCCCGGGTTCAAGTGATTTTCCTGCCTCAGCCTCCAGAGTAGCTGGGATGACAGGCGCCCACCACCACCCCCAGCTAATTTTTGTATTTTTGGTAGAGATGGGGTTTCACTATGTTGGCCAGGCTGGTCTCGAACTCCTGACCTCATGACCCACCCACCTCAGCCTCCCAAAGTGCTGGGATTACAGGTGTGAGCCACCGCACCCAGTCTTTTATTTATTTTTAGTAGAGATGCAGTCTCTCCATGTTGCCCAGGTCTCAAACTCCTGGGCTCAAGTGATCCTCACACCTCAGTTACAGGTGGGAGCCATCATGCCCAGACTCCCTTACATAATTTTTGTCTTTCAAAAAATACTTAATGTTGGACTCTATTTCACTTTTCCACTAGGTAATAGCTTTCTTTTTTTTTTTTTTTTCCTGAGATGGAGTCTCGCTCTGTCACCCAGGCTGGAGTGCAGTGACGCTATCTTGGCTCACTGCAAGCTTCGCCTCCCAGGTTCATGCCATTCTCCTGCCTCAGCCTCAGGCGCCCACCAACATGCCCAGCTAATTTTTTGTATTTTTAGTAGAGACGGGATTTCACCGTGTTAGCCAGGATGGTCTCCTGACCTCATGATCCGCCTGCCTCGGCCTCCCAAACAGATGGGATTACAGGTGTGAGCAACCGTGCCCAGTTTGCACTAGGTAATAGCTTTCTAAGCTATAGGTAATAGCTAGGTAATAGCTTTCTTTTTTTTTTTTTTTTTTTTTTTTTTTTTTTTTTTTTTTTTTTTTGAGACGGAGTCTTGCTCTGCCGCCCAGGCTGGAGTGCAGTGGCCGGCTCTCAGCTCACTGCAAGCTCCGCCTCCCGGGTTCACGCCATTCTCCTGTCTCAGCCTCCCGAGTAGCTGGGACTACAGGCGCCCGCCTCGTCGCCCGGCTAGTTTTTGTATTTTTAGTAGAGACGGGGTTTCGCCGTATTAGCCAGGATGGTCTCGATCTCCTGACCTCGTGATCCGCCCGTCTCGGCCTCCCAAGTGCTGGGATTACAGGCTTGAGCCACCGCGCCCGGCCGGTATAGCTTTCTAAGTGGTCTCTTTATATTCTGTTTCACTTATCAATTCCAATTCACATCACGGCCAGATTAACCTTTCTTTTTTTTTTTTTTGAGACGGAGTCTCGCTCTGTCACCCAGGCTGGAGTGCAGTGGCGGATCTCGGCTCACTGCAAGCTCCGCCTCCCGGGTTACACCATTCTCCTGCCTCAGCCTCCCGAGTAGCTGGGACTACAGGCGCCCGCCACCTCGCCCGGCTAGTTTTTTTTGTATTTTTTTTCAGTAGAGACGGGGTTTCACCTTGTTAGCCAGGATGGTCTCGATCTCCTGACCTCGTGATCCGCCCGTCTCGGCCTCCCAAAGTGCTGAGATTACAGGCTTGAGCCACCGCGCCCAGCCCAGATTAACCTTTCTTAAAATATTTCTCTTATTTTTTTTTCCTTGCTTAAAAACTCCGTGTCTCTCGGCCGGGCGTGGTGGCTCACGCCTGTAATCCCAGCACTTTGGGAGGCTCAAACGGGTGGATCACCTGGGGTCAGGAGTTCAAGATCAGCCTGGCTAACATGGTGAAACCTCGTTTCTATAAAAATACAAAAAATAAGTCCAGCATGGTGGGGCACACCTGTAATCCCAGCAACTCGGGAGGCTGAGGCAGGAGAATTGCTTGAGCCAGGGAGGCAGAGGTTACAGTGAGCCAAGAGCGCGCCATTGCACTCCAGCCTGGGCAACAGAGCAAGACTCTGTCTCAAAAAACAAAACTTTAAAAAAATAAATAAGCCGGGTACGGTGGCTCATGTCTGTAATCCCAGCACTTTGGGAGGCCGAGGCAGGTGGATTACTTGAGGTCAGGAGCTCGAGACTAGCCTGGCCAATATGGTGAAACCCTGTCTCTACTAAAAAAAAAATACAAAAATTAGCCAGGTGTGGTGGTGGGCACCTGTAATACCAGCTGCTCGGGAGGCTGAGGCAGGAGAATTGCTTAAACCTGGGAGACAGAGGTTAGTCAGCCACAACTGCGCCATTGCACTACAGCCTGGGTAACAGAGCAAGACTCGTCTCAAAAAACAAAAATTGAAAAAAAAAAAAAAAAAAGCTGGGCATGGTGGCTCACGTCTGTAATCCCAGCACTTTGGGAAGCCGAGGTGGGTGGATTACTTGAGGTCAGGAGCTTGAGACCAGCCTGGTCAGCATGGTGAAACCCCATCTCTACTAAGAATACAAAAAAATTAGCCAGGCATGGTGGCACATGCCTATAGTCCCAGCTACCTGAGAGGCTGAGGCAGAAGAACGGTTCGAACCCGGGAGATGGAGGTTGCAGTGAGCCAAGATAACACCACTGCACTCCAGCCTGGGGGAGAGAGCAAGGTTCCAAACCAAAAAATAAATAAATAAATAAAAAGAGAAGATGCTGAATAAATGTTTGTTGGTAAATGAACAACTATCTAATTATAACAAAAGTCCTAATTCTTTTTTTTTTCTTTTGAGACGGAGTCTCTCTGTCTCCCAGGCTGGAGTGTAGTGGCCCAATCTCGGCTCACTGCAAGTTCCGCCTCCTGGGTTCATGCCATACTCCTGCCTCAGTCTCCCGAGTAGCTTGGACTACAGGCGCCTGCCACCACGCCTGGCTAATTTTTTTTTTTTTTGTATTTTTAGTAGAGATGGGGTTTCACCATGTTAGCCAGGATGGTCTTGATCTTCTGACCTTGTGATCTGCCCACCTCAGCTTCCCAAAGTGTTGGGATTACAGGCGTTAGCCACAGCGCCCGGCCAAAAGTCCTAATTCAATCATAATTTAGGACAGAAGGGGAACTGCTCTTACCCATTTGAATGTTCAAAACATTTTTGTAGAGTTCCATCAGTTTCCAGTCCGTCTGCAAAATGTTTCAATTCTTCAGAAAGAGAAGATGCTAGACAGAACAAATTTAGGTGTCATAAAATAAAGAAAATATACATTTTCACAGTGAGATGCTGACAAAGGTATATTAAGGTAGTCTCAGCTCTAGGGTCTGCTGTTACATGTTGGTCCTCAAGCCCGCCCAAAAGTGTGGAGTTAAGTATATAGAAAGATTGTACCTTTTTTTTCCTGGCAGGTATAGATAAAATGAAAGACAACTCATTTTTATCTATTTATTTAGACAGACTCTAGCTTTGTCACCTCGGCTGAAGTGCAGTGGTGTGATCTCAGCTCACTGCAACCTCCATCTTCTGGGCTCGAGCAATATAACCCCCGCCTCAGCCTCCCTATTTGCTGGGAATACAGGCAGCACCACCATGCCCAGCTAATTTTTGTATTTTCTGTAGAAATGGGGTTTTACCATGTTGCCTAGGCTGGTCTCCAGCTCCTGGGCTCAAGTGATTCGCCTGCCTCAGCCTCCCAAAGCCCTGGGATTATAGGCGTAAGTAAGCCACTATGCCCAGCCTTTATAACATTTATGATGTTTTGGCCAGGCGCAGTGGCTCAAGCCTGTAATCCCAGCACTTTGGGAGGCCGAGACGGGCGGATCACGAGGTCAGGAGATCGAGACCATCCTGGCTAACATGGTGAAACCCTGTCTACTAAAAAATACAAAAAATTAGCCGGGCGAGGTGGCGGGCGCCTGTAGTCCCAGCTACTCGGGAGGCTGAGGCAGAAGAATGGTGTGAACCCGGGAGGCGGAGCCTGCAGTGAGCTGAGATCCGGCCACAGCACTCCAGCCTGGGCGGCAGAATGAGACTCCGTCTCAAAAAAAAAAACAAAAAAACAAAACAAAACAAAAAAAAACATTTATGATGTTTCTATAAATGACCTGTGAAAAAGCAGTTTAAAAGGTGTATCTGAGGCTGGGCACAGTGGCTCACACCTGTAATCCCAGCATTTTTGGAGGCCAAGGCAGGCAGACCACTTGAGGTCAGGAGTTCAAGACCAGCCAGGCCAACATTATGAAACCCTGTCTCCACTAAAAATACAAAAATTAGCTGGGTATGGTGGTGCACACCTGTAATCCCAGCTACTCGGGAGGCTGAGGCAGGGGAATCGCTTGAACCTGGGAGGCAGAGGTTGCAGTGAGCTGAGATGGTGCCACTGCACACCAGCCTGGGTGAGAATGAGACTCTATCTCAAAAAAAAAAAAAAACCAAAAAAAAACTCAGGCAATAGGCAAGAGGGTAACAAGAAACAAGGAGGCAAATAAAAAATTATGGGCATAGCCAGGCATAGTGCTTGTAGTCCCAGCTACTTAGGAGGCTAAGGCAGGAGGATTGCTTGAGCCCAGCACAGCCTAAGCAACATAGTGAACCCCCATCTCTTTATTAGAAAAAGAAAACCAGGCTGGGCGCCGTGGCTCATGCCTATTATCCCAGCACTTTGGGAGGCCAAGGTGGGCAGATCACGAGGTCAAGAGATCAAGACCATCCTGGCCAACATGGTGAAACCCAGTCTCTACTAAAAACGTAAAAATCAGCTGAGAATGGTGGCGCGTGCCTGTAGTCCCAGCTACTCGGGAGACTGAGGCAGGAGAATCACTTGAACCTGGGAGGTAAAGGTTACAGTGAACCAAGATTGCACCACTGCACTCCAGTTTGGCAATAGAGCAAGACTCTGCCTAAAAAAAAAAAAAAGGAAAGGAAAGGAAAAGGAGGGGAAGGGAGGGGAAAAGAGGGAAGGGAAACCAAAAAGGCCAGGCACAGTGCCTTACTGCTATAATCCCAGAACTTCGGAATGCTGAGGTGGGTGAATCGCCTGAGGTCAGGAGTTCGAGACCAGCCTGGCCAATATGGCAAAACCCTGTCTCTACTAGAAATACTGGGTGACAGAGCGCAACTCCATCTCAAAAAAAAGAAAAAGAAAGCAATAAATATTTCTGCAGGGATACACAAGAAACTGGTGACCATAGTTACATTTGGGGAGAGGAACTGAGACGGGGTCAGAGTGGAAGGGAAGATTATTTTCCACTTTTATACCACCTGAGCTTCATAAGCATATATTCTTGCAAGCTAAAACAAGTGGGGGGCTGGACACAGTGGCTCATGCCTGTAATCCCAGCACAATGGGAGGCCAAGGTGGGCAGATCACTTGAGGTAAGGAGTTCAAGACCAGCCTGGCCAACATGGTGAAACCTCTTCTCTACTAAAAATATAAAAATTAGCCAGGCATGGTGGCTACCAGCTACTCAGGAGGCTCAGGCAGGAGTACTGCTTGAACCCAGGAGGCAGAGACTGCAGTGAGCCAAGATCACCCCACTGCACTCCAGTCTGGGCAACAGAATGAGACTCTGTCTTTAAAAAAAAAAAGGGGTGGCCGGGCGTGGTGGCTCACGCCTGTAATCCCAGCACTTTGGGAGGCCGAGGCGGGTGGATCATGAGGTCAGGAGATCGAGACCATTCTGGCTAACACAGCGAAACCCCGTCTCTACCGAAAATACAAAAAAATAGCCGGCAGTGGTGGTGGGCGCCTGTAGTCCCAGCTACTTGGGAGGCTGAGGCAGGAGAATGGCGTGAATCTGGGAGGCGGAGCTTGCAGTGAGCCGAGATCCCGCCACTGCACTCCAGCCTGGGCGACAGAGCGAGACTCCACCTCACAAAAAAAAAAAAGGTGGGGGAGCTAGTTTTATAAGGCAGCAGCTTCTGTAAATGGGGATGCTGTGAGCAAAGCTTTGACTGCCCAAGGTCAAAGCTCACTTATCTGTTAGCAACTTACCTTTGGCTCTAAAACTTTCAAGACTGAAGCCCTTAGTGTCCCTTAGGAAAGGTTCAAGTTTCTGAATAGAGAACTAAATAAAGAAAAGCATTTTTAGTACAACCACCAAAAATTTCCAGGCCAGTCCTAAATTTATGTCACTTTATGATGTTTAATAAATATGAAACTAAATACTAAATATGATTTAATTTTTACACATAAGACTTTTCACAGAAACAAATAAATAGATAAGGAAAACAAAAAAACAAAAAAACACCTCTTTGTTGACCAGGCACAGTGGCTCATGCCTGTAATCCCAGCACTTTGGGAGGCCGAGGCAGGCGGATCATAAGGTCAGGAGATGGAGACCATCCTGGCCAACATGGTGAAACCGTCTCTACTAAAAATACAAAAAAAATTAGCTGGGCATGGTGGCGCGTGCCTATAATCCCAGCTACTCGGGAGGGTGAGGCAGGAGAACTTCTTGAACCTGGGAGGCGGAGGTTGCAGTGAGCTGAGATGTGCCACTGCACTCCAGGCTGGTGATAGAGCGAGACTCCGTCTCAAAAAAACAAAAAACAAACAAACAAAAAACCCTTTGTTGCTTGGACTATAGATTTTGACTTTCCGTTCAGGAAAAAAAAAAGGTTATTTAATTCATACAAATTACCTGCTTATCTAAACTGATGTAAGTACCTGGTAGCCACATAATACACAATACAACTTAAAAAAAGTCTGGGCGCGGTGGCTCACACCTGTAATCCTAGCACTTTGGGAGGCCGACGTGGATGGACTGCCTGAGCTCAGGTGTTCAAGACCAGCCTGGGCAACACAGTGAAACCTCGTCTTTACTAAAATACAAAAAATTAAGGGCTGGATATGGTGGCTCATGCCTGAAATCCCACTACTTTGGGAGGCCGAGGCGGGCGGAGCAGGAGGTCAGGAGATCGAGACCATTCTGGCCAACACAGTGAAACCCCGTCTCTACTGAAAGTACAAAAATTAGCTGGGCGTGGTGGCACGTGCCTATAGTCCCAGCTACTCAGGAGACTGAGGCAGGAGAATCACTTGAACCTGGGAGGTGGAAGTTGCAGTGAGTTAAGATCATACCACTGCACTCCAGCCTGGGCGACAGAATCAGAATCCATCTTAAAAAAAAAAGATTGTCACAATAGCAGTTAACAAACACAAAAACATTTCCCAGCTACAAGAACCTCACCTGGAAACTGGAAAGCAGGAGACAGCCAAGCCGTTTGCTTTCTGCTAAATCGACACTGATAGACCGGCTGAGCTCTAACATAAAACATAGCCACATTTAAGGAGCTGGATAGTTACATAGTTAGCAACTAACAAAACTAAAAAGTATCCTCCCTCTTGATAAATCCAACTTAAGGCAAGAATGGCCTTCTTTAGTTAAAGACAGAATTCTAATTTTTGCAGGATCACTGAGGAATGAAGTTAACCCATTTGTGCACCCAAACTTAAAAAAAAAAAAAGTTATAGGAATCTTTGTATTGGCTGGGTACGGTGGCTCACGCCTATAGTCCCAACACTCTGGGGCCAAGGCATGGGATCACTTGAGACCACGAGCTGGAGACCAGCCTGGACAACATGGTGAAATCCTGTCTCTACTAACAATAGAAAAATCAGCCAGGAGTGGTGGCATGCGCCTGTAATCCCAGCTACTCCAGAGGCTGAGGCACGAGAATCAAAAGGGCCCAGGAGGCAGAGGCTGCAGTGAGCCGAGAGGTTGCAGTAGCTGGGACTACAAGCATGCGCCACCATACCCAGGTAATTTTTTATATTTTTAGTAGAGACAGGGCTTCCCCATGTTGGTCAGGTTGGTCTTTTTTTTTTTTTTTTTTTTTTTGAGGCGGAGTCTCGCTCTGTCGCCCGGGCTGGAGTGCAGTGGCGGATCTCAGCTCACTGCAAGCTCCGCCTCCCGGATTTACGCCATTCTCCTGCCTCAGCCTCCCGAGTAGCTGGGACTATAGGCGCCCGCCACCTCGCCCGGCTAGTTTTTGTATTTTTTTTTTTAGTAGAGACGAGGTTTCACCGTGTCAGCCAGGATGGTCTCGATCTCCTGACCTCGTGATCCACCCGTCTCGGCCTCCCAAAGTGCTGGGATTATAGGCTTGAGCCACCGCGCCCGGCCTCAGGTTGGTCTTAAACTCCCAGCCTCAGGTGATCTGCCCGCCTTGGCCTTCCAAAGTGCTGGGATTACAGGTGTGAGCCACCATGCCTGGCCACATTTGAGCATTTTTATAAGACAGGCACTGCAGGCCGGGTGCGGTGGCTCAAGCCTGTAATCCCAGCACTTTGGGAGGCCGAGACAGGCGGATCACGAGGTCAGGAGATCGAGACCATCCTGGCTAACACGGTGAAACCCCGTCTCTACTAAAAAATACAAAAAACAACAACAACAACAAAAAAAACTAGCCGGGCGAGGTGGCGGACGCCTGTAGTCCCAGCTACTCGGGAGGCTGAGGCAGGAGAATGGCGGGAACCCGGAAGGCGGAGCTTGCAGTGAGCTGAGTTCCGGCCACTGCACTCCAACCTGGGCGACAGAGCGAGACTCCGTCTCAAAAAAAAAAAAAAAAAAAAAGACAGGCACTGCAATGTGCTTTAAACACTTTGTACTGTATACTATAAGAAGAGTACTATTATAAAGTTCCATTTTACAAATGGGAAAACTGCAGCTCTGAGGGGAAATGACTTGTTTGAGGCCAGAAACTGGAAATTGGTGGAGCCAGAATTCAAACCCAAGTCTGTCACTAGTATCTGTGTTTTTCCCACTATTACCACACTGCCTCTCTATAATGACCTAATAATAACATTAATAGCTAACATTTTTTTTTTTTTTGAGACAGAGTCTCGCTCTGCCGCCCAGGCTGGAGTGCAGTGGCCGGATCTCAGCTCACTGCAAGCTCCGCCTCCCGGGTTCACGCCATTCTCCTGCCTCAGCCTCCCGAGTAGCTGGGACTACAGGCGCCCGCCACGTCGCCCGGATAGTTTTTTGTATTTTTTAGTAGAGACGGGGTTTCACCGTGTTAGCCAGGATGGTCTCGATCTCCTGACCTCGTGATCCGCCCATCTCGGCCTCCCAAAGTGCTGGGATTACAGGCTTGAGCCACCGCGCCCGGCCAATAGCTAACATTTTTTGAACACTTGCTATATAAAAAGCATTTTATGAAATTCTATATACATATTTCATTACACCTTGAGGCAAGTATCATATGAATTCCATTCAGATGACAGATAATGACACAGGCACAAAGTAAAAGGTAACTTGCCCAAGGTCATACAGTGAGTTATCAGACTGAATTGGGTGAGCATTTTACATAATTATGCAACTGAATCCCTAACCAATTGCAAGATGTAGATACCGTTTTTTTACGGGCGTGGTGGCTCAAGCCTGTAATCCCAGCACTTCGGGAGCCCGAGACGGGCGGATCATGAGGTCAGGAGATCGAGACCATCCTGGCTAACACGGTGAAACCCCGTCTCTACTAAAAAATACAAAAAAACTAGCCGGGCGAGGTGGCGGGCGCCTGTAGTCCCAGCTACTCGCGAGGCTGAGGCAGGAGAATAGCGTGAACCCGGGAGGCAGAGCTTGCCGTGAGCTGAGATCCGGCCACTGCACTCCAGCCCGGGCGACAGAGTGAGACTCCGTCTCAAAAAAAAAAAAAAAAAAATTATGTCCATTTGAAAACAATTATTACATAGCAAAGGAATTTTGCCTTGTGAATTATGAGAGCTACATGTCTTTTTGCCCTCTAGGTTCAGCTGGTTGTGTTTTTAAAGTTCTTGTCTCTTCTCTTAATTGTCACTGCTGTTAGTCAAGAAAAACAGGATACTTTCTACCTATAACCAAGGAAACCTGGCAGGTTGCCAGAAATAACTAGGCAATAACCAATCTTATTACATTGGTGCTTTTCTGTTTAAGTCTAAATGCTCTGGCATAGAGCTAAAGGTAGGGCTAATCTTGGGATGCACTGATATTTTCTCAGCACATCTAAGGACTAAAGTACATGGGCCTTGTGGCAGCAATTTTCTGATGTGCTAAGTGGCTATCTTTACCCAGATTTCCTTCTGTGCATCAGACACTTGGAATGGGATGATACCTTAAAACTAATCACAACAGCTTAACATTTCAGGGCTTACTATCTGCCAAGTACTGTGTTATGTAAGATAGGTACTATTTCACCTCCAAGCTGCTGATGAGGACCTTAAGGCAAAGAAGGTTAAGTAATTTACTCAACACCACAGAGCTAGTAGTCTTCCTGAAATATGCAAGCCTTTCCACGTTATATTCTGTACTTTGATGCTTACTAAGATATAGTTACTATTGTAAATTCACACAAAATGACACAAATCACATTCTGCATAGCATCCCTAAAAACTAAGTTTTTTATTCTAGATACACACAGAGAGAGAGAGAGAGAGAGAGAGAGAGAGAGAGAGAGAGAAAGAAAGTGAGGCGGGGTGGGGGGTGCAGCAAGGGGAGGTAGTGAAAAGAGACAGTTTTTGAGAGACAGGGGTCTTACTTTGTCACCCAGCATAGATTGAGTGGCACAATCATAGCTCACTGCTGCCTTGAATTCCTGGGCCCAAGTGATCCTCTTGCCTCAGCCTCTCTCCAGTAGCTGAGACTACAGGTACGTGCCACCATGCCCTGCTATGTTTTAAAAAACTTTTGTAGAGATGGGGTCTAGGCGGGCGCGGTGGCTCAAGCCTGTAATCCAGCACTTCGGGAGCCCGAGACGGGCGGATCATGAGGTCAGGAGATCGAGACCATCCTGGCTAACACGGTGAAACCCCGTCTCTACTAAAAAATACAAAAAAACTAGCCGGGCGAGGTGGCGGGCGCCTGTAGTCCCAGCTACTCGCGAGGCTGAGGCAGGAGAATAGCGTGAACCGGGAGGCAGAGCTTGCCGTGAGCTGAGATCCGGCCACTGCACTCCAGCCCGGGCGACAGAGTGAGACTCCGTCTCAAAAAAAAAAAAAAAAAAAATTATGTCCATTTGAAAACAATTATTACATAGCAAAGGAATTTTGCCTTGTGAATTATGAGAGCTACATGTCTTTTTGCCCTCTAGGTTCAGCTGGTTGTGTTTTTAAAGTTCTTGTCTCTTCTCTTAATTGTCACTGCTGTTAGTCAAGAAAAACAGGATACTTTCTACCTATAACCAAGGAAACCTGGCAGGTTGCCAGAAATAACTAGGCAATAACCAATCTTATTACATTGGTGCTTTTCTGTTTAAGTCTAAATGCTCTGGCATAGAGCTAAAGGTAGGGCTAATCTTGGGATGCACTGATATTTTCTCAGCACATCTAAGGACTAAAGTACATGGGCCTTGTGGCAGCAATTTTCTGATGTGCTAAGTGGCTATCTTTACCCAGATTTCCTTCTGTGCATCAGACCACTTGGAAATGGGATGATACCTTAAAACTAATCACAACAGCTTAACATTTCAGGGCTTACTATCTGCCAAGTACTGTGTTATGTAAGATAGGTACTATTTCACCTCCAAGCTGCTGATGAGGACCTTAAGGCAAAGAAGGTTAAGTAATTTACTCAACACCACAGAGCTAGTAGTCTTCCTGAAATATGCAAGCCTTTCCACGTTATATTCTGTACTTTGATGCTTACTAAGATATAGTTACTATTGTAAATTCACACAAAATGACACAAATCACATTCTGCATAGCATCCCTAAAAACTAAGTTTTTTATTCTAGATACACACAGAGAGAGAGAGAGAGGAGAGAGAGAGAGAGAAAGAAAGTGAGGCGGGGTGGGGGGTGCAGCAAGGGGAGGTAGTGAAAAGAGACAGTTTTTGAGAGACAGGGGTCTTACTTTGTCACCCAGCATAGATTGAGTGGCACAATCATAGCTCACTGCTGCCTTGAATTCCTGGGCCCAAGTGATCCTCTTGCCTCAGCCTCTCTCCAGTAGCTGAGACTACAGGTACGTGCCACCATGCCCTGCTATGTTTTAAAAAACTTTTTGTAGAGATGGGGTCTAGGCCGGGCGCGGTGGCTCAAGCCTGTAATCCCAGCACTTTGGGAGGCTGAGACGGGTGGATCACGAGGTCAGGAGATCAAGACCATCCAGGCTAACATGGTGAAACCCCGTCTCTACTAAAAAATACAAAAAAACTAGCCGGGCGAGGTGGCGGGCGCCTGTAGTCCCAGCTACTCGGGAGGCTGAGGCAGGAGAATGGCGTAAACCCGGGAGGCGGAGCTTGCAGTGAGCTGAGATCCGGCCACTGCACTCCAGCCTGGGCGACATAGCGAGACTCCGTCTCAAAAAAAATAAAATAAAATAAAATAAAAAGAGACGGGGTCTTGCCATTTTGCCTAGGTTGTCCTCAAACTCCTGGACTCAAAGCAATCCTCCTGCCTCCCAAAGTGCTGGGATTACAGGCATGGCCCACTCTAGTTATTTGTATGTGCATCTTCCCTGAGATATTTTCAGTTACAAAGGCTAAAATCAGGTATCAACCCAACTATCTTCTGCTCCACTTTAGAGTATGAGACAGAAAACCACAGAAAGAAATCTTTAATGTCTGTCATCCTAGCAGGTGAATATTGAACAATTAGAAATTTATTTGTGGCAGCTCATAACATAAGTAGTAAACCAGGTGCAGTGGCTCATGCCTGTAGTCCCAGCTACTTGGGAGGCTGAAGTGGGAAGACTGCTTGAGCCCAGAAGTTCAAGTCCAGCTCAGACAGCACAGTAACATCCTGTCTCTTAAAAAGAAATAGCAGTGATACTGAACATTTACTAGGTGTTTGATATCAGTACTTATAAAGTAGCAAGTCATGTCTATTCTCCTACACTTTCTGCCATACCTCACTGCCTCTTATCTGAGCTGGAACCTGTCTCTTATCTGAGCTGGAACCTCACTGTCTTGTGTATACAGCACCCCACCTGTGATGCCCTGGTGAATGGGATGCAGCGACTTCCGCCGGTTCGTTTCTTTCATACTTGATCGCCGCCAGGATTGCCTCCTGTCTTGATAACTGGCAGATTGTTCTTGAGGGGACAAATGAAGGGACTTCAACTGAAGTCTTTCCTGGTGGCTGAGATCACAATTTTCCCCTTTTTTAGGGCTACAGCCAAGGTGAATTCTTTCCTCTGAAACGCCTTGATGCATCTCCAGGGAGGCAGATGTTTTAGTAAACACTTCCACAGGACTGAGACTTGATTCCAATTGATGATCATGAGTCTTAGACATCACTGGTCCTTTTTCTAGCATTTGTTATAAAAAAGTCAAAATACAAAATCAAACCCGCCACAACTATTTGTGCAAAAAAGTGGAAAAAGTAAATGTATGCCCCTAGATCGTGGAAACATAAATAAAGCATCTCTGCAAATAAGTATGTGATTCCAAATCCACCAGGAGCCAGGAAAGATTTAGGTATAGCTCAGAAGCCTGAACCCAAGGTAAGAGGTACTGAATTTCACTATAATACTTACCATCTATGATCTCTGATCTAGTCACTGAAGTCATCCTAGGTGGGAAACTCTGAAAATAGGAAAATGAAGTGATCTGTTCTCCACATTTCAGCTGCAGTCTCAGTGGGGCTTTCCAGCCTCTCCGAGCTACCCTTGTCCACCTTCCTGACAGAGAATATCAGCAGGGGCCATCACCTCCTCTTCTGAATTTCTGTATACTTTATTGCTAGAAATATTCAAATCTCCCTGAACACACACGCTACCTTACTTCCCAGTTACTTTGTATTTAACTAGTCCCTAATTCCATTGATGACATTATGGTCTACCTGGTCTTCCAAACTAGAAAAACCACATCATCCATTACTTCTTTTTTTTTTTTTGAGACAGAGTCTCGCTCTGTCGCCCAGGCTAGAGTGCAGTGGCCGGATCTCAGCTCACTGCAAGCTCCGCCTCCCGGGTTTATGCCATTCTCCTGCCTCAGCCTCCCGAGTACCTGGGACTACAGGCGCCTGCCACCTCGCCCCACTAGTTTTTTGTATTTTTTTTTTTTTAGTAGAGACGGGGTTTCACCGTGTTAGCCAGGATGGTCTTGATATCCTGACCTCGTGATCCGCCCATCTCGGCCTCCCAAAGTGCTGGGATTACAGGCTTGAGCCACCGCGCCCGGCCCATCCATTACTTCTTATTCTTAGTTCTCCAGATCCAAAGTCCTAACAGTTCTATAAACAGTCTCTAAATCTATTCTCCATTCTCACTGTTACTGGTTTATTTATTATTTTGAGACATGGTCTTGCTCTGTTGCCCAGGCTGGAGTGCAGTGGCGCAATCTTGGCTCACTGAAACCTCCTCCTCCCCAGTTCAGGTGATTCTCCTGCCTCAGCCTCCTGAGTAGCTGGGATTACAGGCGTGCACCACCATGCCTGGCTAATTTGTGCATTTTTAGTAGAGAGAGGGTTTCCCCATGTTGGCTAGGCTGGTCTCAAACTCCTGGCCTCAAGTGACCAACCAGCCTAGGCCTCCCAAAGTCCTGGGATTACAGGCATGAGCCACCACGCCCAGCCTCACTGTTACTAGTTTAGTTCAGGTCTCATAATTTCTGGTCCCTCCCACTATCTAACAGTCTCTCCACTAGTTTTGCTGCCTCCAGCTGCCCCTCTCCAGTCTATTCTTTGTTTTTGTTTTTTTTTGAGGTGGAGTCTCGCTCTGTCCCCGAGGCTGAAGTGCAGTGGCACAGTCTCGGCTCACTGCAACTTCCACCTCCCAGGTTCAAGCAATTATCCTGCCTCAGTTTCCTGAGTAGCTGGGATTACAGGTGCCCGCCACCACATCCGGCTAATTTTTGTATTTTTAGTAGAGATGGGGTTTCCCCATATTGGCCAGGCTGGTCTCAAACGCTTGACCTCAGGTGATCTGCCTGACTCGGCCTCCCAAAGTGCTGGGATTACAGGCCTGAGCCACCATGCCCGGCCCAGTCTATTCCTTAGACAGCTGCCGGGACTTTTCCAAAGTGTACTCAACACCTTAGGTAAACTAGCCCCAATTTACCCATTCCTGCTCTCTCCTCCCACTCCTATTCCCTGTATTACTTCTGAATCTTTGCACGTATGTGTCCTTCTACCTGTTAAACTTATTTATCCTTCCCAACCTAGCTCAAATATGAAGCTTTCACATCACTTCTCTTTTGCAGAGTTGGTGGCTATGCCCCTTGGCCTTCGTAGCATTGGCTATAAAATTTGTTTACATGTCTGTCTCCCCAGCCAGGCTGTATTTGTATTCCTAGTGCCCGTCATGAACAACTGACTGAAGAATGCAGGGATGTGACCTAGGCATCTCTTCATCGTCCCCCGCCCCCAGCAGAAATCCGTCTGTGGGGGATGCTAAGTAAAAAGATATGAATATATGCAGAGGAACAAAAGGAAAAGATAACAAGGAGGGGTCGGTCAAGGATCTGAATCCTCCACAGTCCTTATAATCGTATCACACAGATCCAGACTTGGATAATAACGATTGTATCACACAGATCCAAGCTTAGAAAAGCAACAACTGTCAACTATTAAATGCTTATTCTATGCTAGAATCTGTGCTACGTAAGCGCTTTACCTGCATTGTTATTCCACTTAATCCTTTCCACAACTCCGTAAGCACCATTAACTCCACTTTGCAGACAGGGGAACTGAAGTTCAGAGGGGCAAAAAGCCTGGCCCAAGCTTGTGACACAGCCAGCCTGGGGGCAGAAGGGAAATTCGAACCCAGGCCTGTCACCCCAGGCCTCTGCCCAGTTCTCACCCGTTTCTGGAGCCTAGACCCCTGGCTCGGCAGATACGTCTCTAATGGGGTTAGTAAAGGGGACTGCCCTCGGGTTTCATTTCACCCGGGAGGAGGTCGCAGCGCCCCCGGGGCCTCCCAGTGTCCACGGTCGGGGCCGGGGGTGCGGCGGGTCGAGCTGGGCCGAGGAGTACAACGCCAAAGAGATTAGTGCGGCGGCGGGAGGGGCCCCATCAGAGAACAAGCCTGTGACTTCCTGACCTCAGGGCGACGCCCGTCCAGTCCGGAGCCTCCGTACCTGAAACACAAGGCCACGGGTCGCTCTCCACAGCCCCAGGTCACTCCTGGACGCCTTGCGCCCCCGCAGCAGATCCTCCCTGGTCGGGGTCAAGCGGTCTCCGCCTTCTACGTCACTGTCACCGCCTCCGAAACTCCCGCCAACCAAGGGCGCATGCGCGACCGTCAGCTTCTCGGCCACGCGCGCGCAGAACACCTGCCTCTGAGGATGCGCATGCGTACACCGCCGTCCAACTCTCCTGCCAGCTCCGCTCCTCTGGTCCAAGTCCTTTAGGTCCTGTCCGGCTACGTCACCACCTCTCTCCAATACCCCGCCCGGGGAGTCCCTTTGTGGAACCCGCCACACTATCGTGTCCTTTTGCGCCCGACGGCCCCAGAGCCCGTCTAAGATGGGGGAAACAGAGGCCCGGAGAGATTCTTGCCGGAGGAATGCAGCGCCTCAAAAGGCATCTGATGGCCTGTCCCCGTCGCTAGGCTCTGGTTCCCACTCCCTTTATCTCCTTAACTCCCAAAATGTGGACCGTGACTCTCCCCAGGGGGGACTGGAGCTCTGAGCTCAGTTTGCCTCACAGTCTATCCCACTCCTGCTCTAGGACTTTTTCTCTCTCATTTCCAGGCCACCCCCTCAAACGGCTTGCTTTACTTGCTTGGTGGAGGGGGGGCCTGCCCTCGGGTTTCATTTCACCCGGGAGGAGGTCGCAGCGCCCCCTCGTGGTTGCAGTGTCCACGGTCGGGGCCCGTGGGTGCGGCGGGTCGGTCTGGGCCTAGGGGCACGACGGGGACAGGGCATCAGATGCCCTTTGAGGCGCTGTATTCCCAGGCGCTCTTCCCTCTGCCTGGGAAGGCTTTTCCTGCTTTTCCTGGCGACATCCTCCAATTTTTTTAGTATTTTGAGACGGAGTCTCACTCTGCCGCCCAGGCTGGAGTGCAGTGGCGCGATCTTGGCTTCCTGCAACCTCCGCCTCCCGGGTTCGGGTTCAAGCGATTCTCCCGCCTCAGCCTGCCGAGTAGCTGGGATTACAGGCGCCCACCACCATGCCTGGCTAATTTTTGTATTTTTAGTAGAAACCGGGTTTTGCCATGTTGGCCAGGCTGGTCGCGAACTCCTGACCTCACGTGATCCACCCACCTCGGCCTCCCAAAGTGCTGGGATTACAGGCATGAGCCACCGTGCCCGGCCACATCCTCCAATTTTAAGCCTCAGCTAAGGAATGATTGATTTCTCTCCAAGCCTTCTTTCTGGCCTTAGGCTGAAAACCAGCTGTCCTTTCTGTGCTCCCAGGAGCCCAACCTATGCCTGCTCCACTATCCCATGCTGGCCTAGGAGGTTCCAGAGAGCTGGCTGCTTCCTCAGCACTCAGCATGACGCAAACAAAATGTCCCCTTGGATGTGCACAGTCCTTTCTTTCACAGGGAAACTTCCAAATATTGAATTGTAAGTAGCCCGTGAAGTCCAAAAGAGGGGTTGGAGAGAGGCAGCTGGAGCTGACTGTGGTCATCCTTCCATAGCAGTTGTGGTCCTTGGAAAAGTTTTCTGGTGGGAGACAAAAATCTGCCTGCCTGAAATTTCCACCCTGTGGTTCCAGCCTGCTGGCTGCAGCAGCCATTCTGAAAGCAGAGATTTGCCCTTGGCTCCCTGAATATCACTTTCTGGGGTTGAGAGGTACCCAGTTCCTTTTATGTTTGCCTGCCTCTTAAACTCCTCTCTGTCAATGTGCCAGGAAGAGAACTCAGTGTTCCTTCCCAGCTAGGGCTGGCCATCCTGGGGCACAGTGAGAAAATGATTTCATGGAATCCAGACCCAATACATCTTCTACATCATTTCCCTGCTTTGAGTTGTTGCATGGCTCCCTCCTGTCCACAGCAGGCACACATTTTTTTTTTTTTTTCTCCTGTAAGGCACTGTGTCATTAGGCTGGGTGTGGTGGCTCATGCCTCTAATCCCAGCAGTTTGGGAGGCTGAGGCCTGCAGATCACTTGAGGTCAGGAGTTCGAGAGCAGCCTGGCCAACATAGCAAAACCCCATCTCTACTAAAAACACAAAAATTAGCTGGGCATGGTGGTATGCACCGTAATCCAAATTACTTGAGAGGCCAAAGCAGGGGAATCACTTGAACCTAGGAGGCCGGGGTTGCAGTGAGCTGAGATCATGCCACTGTACTCCAGTCTGGGCAACAGAGCAAGACTCCAGCTCAAAAAAAATAAGGAAAAAGAAAAAAGGCACTGTGTGATCTGACCCAGCCTCTTCTTTCAGTTCCCCAGTTCTGCTCTGCTCTCTTTCTATGAGGCTTTTTTTTTTTTTTTTTTTGAGACGGAGTCTTGCTCTGTCGCCCAGGCTGGAGTGCAGTGGCCGGATCTCAGCTCACTGCAAGCTCCGCCTCCCAGGTTCACGCCATTCTCCTGCCTCAGCCCCCGAGTAGCTGGGACTACAGGCGCCGCCACCTCGCCCAGCCAGTTTTTTGTATTTTTTTGTAGAGACGGGGTTTCACCGTGTTAGCCAGGATGGTCTCTATCTCCTGACCTTGTGATCCACCTGTCTCGGCCTCCCAAAGTGCTGGGATTACAGGCTTGAGCCACCGCGCCCGGCCTCTACGAGGCTTTCACGCATGCTATTCCCTCTCCCTGGAACCACTTCCCCTCAGTCTCCTGCCTACAACACACCACCATGGCCTTCATCTGGTCAACATCTCAATTTTAGGTGTCATTCAGATGTCCTTTCCTCCGTGAAGCCTTTCTTGTTTCCTCTGGGCTGGCTGAGCACCCTGGGCTCCCCCTGCCATTGACATTTGATTTCATATCTTCCAGGCCCATCCATTGTATCCTCAATACCCAGCACATGCCTGGCTGTTATTAGCCCCTCATAAAAGGGATACATGAAAGTATCATATAGCCAGCTTCTAAGATGGCCCCCAATGATCCCTGTTTCCTGGTGTTCATGCCATTGCGTAGTCCCCTCCCACGCTGAAGAATGCTGGTCTATATAACCAATTAGATATTGCAGACATTATAGTCTGTGACTTTTTCTTTTTTTTTTTTGAGACGGAGTTTCGCTCTTGTTGCCCAGGCTAGAGTACAGTGGTACGATCTTGGTTCATAGCAACCTCTACCTCCCGGGTTCAAGAGATTATCTGCCTCAGCCTCCCAAGTAGCTGGGATTACAGGCATGCCCCACCACAGCCAGCTAATTTTGTATTTTTAGTAGAGACGGGGTTTCTCCATGTCGGTCAGGCTGGTCTCGAACTCCCGACCTCAGGTGATCTGCCCGCCTCGGCCTCCCAAAGTGCTGGGATTACAGGGCGTGAGCCACTGCGCCCGGCCTAGTCTGTGACTTTCAAGGGTTAGCTATAAAAGACATTATGACTTCCTCCCTGCTCTCTCACAGATCACATGCTGTGGGGGAAGCTAGCCGCCATGTTGTGAAGGCATGCAAGCAGTCCTACAGAGGTCCACGTGATGAGGAACTGAGGCCTCCTGCAAACAGCCAGCATTGTCTTGCCAGCCATGAGAAGCAGCTACTTTGCAAATGGATCTTCCAGTCCATCAGGCATTCAAATGACTGTAGCCTGACTGACAACTGACTGCAACCTCCTGAGACCTTGAATCAGAACTACCCAGCTCCCAAATTCCTGACCCATAGCATCTGTGGGGTATAAGAAATGTTTCGGAATAATTAATTACATTTCAACACACAATTGACACACATCTAAAAGTATCTTTTTTTGCATAAAACTGTTAAAAGTCTTTTGTGGTTCAATTCTATTTTTCTTCTTTCTGAAGACTGCATTTGTTTCTCAGTGTTCACATCACACTGTGTGGGAGACGCTGAAGTATCAGCAGGCAGCAGCCAGAACACCTGGTGGCCCCTCCCAAGTGACTTCAAGCCAGCCAGCTGGCTGTGGCACTCCCTGGGCTCCCCACTTCCCAGGCAGCTGGGAGTGGGGAAAAGTTAGGTTTCAAATCCGCTGGGGCCCCCACCCACCTCATTAGAAAAATCAGAGAGGAGGCCAAGTCCACAGCAACTGTTCATATGACATACTTTATTTCCAATCTACAACCATTAAAAACGCTTTATAAGTTTACACTGTACAGTTATTCTCATGTCTGAAATAAGACACAGGGGCAGGGAGAGCTGGTGGATTGGACTGCAGTTGTCCTAGCACCCGATCCATCCTGGGAAGGAGCCTTTTGAAGACAGAAGTGGAAAGGAGAGAACAGTGGACAAGAGAGGTGGACAGTTGGCCCAAGGATGCCCTTGGTCCCTTCCCTCCCATGGGCCTTGCCCTGGGGGTCCCCCAGGGCCCACAACTGCAGGACCCTCACCAGGAAACCAGGCTGAGTGGGAAGGGGGTTCACAGTATTGGCGGGGGCTGGGGAGGGGCCAGGATGAGGAGGAAGGGCAGCTTCTGGCTCTCTTCCCAGCTGCTGGCGGTTGGAGCTGTTTTTTGGCACTGTCTACAAGGTATCCCTGGGGTTGGGAAGAGGAGGAACTGGGGATTTTGGATTCTTTCCTTGTGGAGTTAAGATTTCTTTCCATTTGAAGAGGGGCTATCTGGCCTATGGTGAGGTTCCCAAGGGATAAACAGTCAGGGTCTTCTGCCTCCTGCCTCCCCAGGACTCCCACACCCTCCCTGGCTGGCACCATCCACACAGCCTTTTGTAAAACCAAGACAAGTGCAGGAGCAGGGAAAGAAATGATGTATGCTTTCTCCAGGCCCTCCAACTTCTCTTCCTCTTCCGAGAGGAGCGACTATGGGGTTGGTTTTTGTTGGTGGTGATTTCCAATCTCAGGAGTCCAGATAGTCCAGATGAGGCTGGTGTTTTCCACCTGTTCTTGGCCTAGCCAGTCCCAGTCCCTCCCCAGGCTATACTAATGGCTAGCCCAGATCAGCAGTTGGCATATTCTTATGCATGTCAGAATAATCTGGAGGGCTCCTTAAAACCCCAGCTTGTAGGGCCCCACTCCATAAGCTCTAATTCAGTGAGTCTTGGGTGGGGCCAATAATTTGCACTTCTATCAAGTTCCCAGGTGATATCCCTGCTGCTGGAATGCAATACAAGAACCACTGGCTAAGAATGGTGCCCGCAGTCACCTCATTCTCAGCAACCTGGTGCCTCCTGGGCAGCACTAAGGAGCTGGGTCACAGCTGGCAAAGCCCAGCCTTGGGGCATGACATCACCTGGGAAGCTGCTGGAAATGGTCTTGGGGTGAGTCCCCCGTGCAGAGAAGTAAACTAAGGCACAGAGATCAGTGGCAGAGCTGAGAGGAGCCAGGATACCAGGGCCCAGTAGAGAAAGGATGGGGTTGCAGGACCCTACAGCAGGAGGGGTGCTCTAGGGCCCACAGGACCATCCTGGTGCTCATCACAGGATCACAAGACTGGGAGGGTAGGAGAAGTCAAGACACCTGCCCAGACCTGGGCCAGGTTTCCAGATTGCCAGCTGAGGCCCCTCTTCTTGGGAATGGTTTGAGTAGCTTCCAAATAGTGACAAGGCAGCCGGCCCTGACTGCTTCAGCCCTTCAAAGATGTTTAGAGAAAACTAAAGGTCCCTTTCTCAGGGCATGGTGTCCAGAAAGCTGGTGAAGGGCAAGAAGGGAGGGGAGCAGGGCCATTGGGATAGACAAGCAGCAGAGGAGGCTCCAAGGAGGGTGAGGAAGGAGCAGCAGGGCTGGCAGTGGAGAGAAGCCCTGAGCCGGAGACCAGCATCATGTCCTCACTCCCCTTAGGACCTTGGGTCTGTGGATTTTGCAAACTGCAAATACTGTTGGGTTGGGAGGGGTAAGGGGTAGAGTCGGGGTGAACTGTAGATTCTGCCAGGACAAGCAGCTCTGAGAGTGGTGAGGTCCAGAGGAGAATGGAGAGGATGGTTGGATACTGAATGGACAAAGAGATGGATCGATGACCAGAGACAGGAAGAGAAGAACCTGTCAGGCAGCACCTGCTTTACAACCAAGGCCATCTGGGACTGGGCAGGGCAGAGGAGGAAAAAGGAGGGATCCAAGCCCCCCGCCCACCACCACACACACGCCCACTGCAAAGTGCTGGGGCTGCTGCTGGCAGGCTGCTTACAGAGAAGACAGCGTGGCTCAAGGGTGGGACTCAGGGGTTGCTGGGGAGGGGTGAGCCCAATGAGAAGGCCTGGCAGGGCTGGTGCCTCCTGATGCATCGGAGGAGGAGGCTTTTTTTTTTTTTTTTTTTTTGGTGTGAGAAAACACAAAATAAACAACACAACCAGGACACCACCACATTTGAGAGCAAATATCAGAGCTGGGAAACCACAGACGAGACAGGAAGGCTTCGCTGGTAGGAAGCAGGGGGACGGGAAGGGAGTTACTGAGGTTACAGGAAAATCCGCAGGAGGGAGCAGTGCTGGGAAGAACATCCTGGGAGGACTGAGGGCTGAATACTACAGTGAGCCCCGGGCCCAGAAGAGGAAAATCTGGCATGGGCCAGGGCCACTCCATCTGCTGGCAGGAACCAGCCAAGGAGAAGAGGAGGCAGGAGGACAAGAGGCTTTGGAGGGAGATGATAAAGAAAGAATGAGTAAGTGGTAGGAAACAGACTGAGCCCAGAGAGAGGAAGGGGCTAAACCAAGATTACAGAAAGTCAAAGCAGTGTCTCATTCACTACTGGGAATGCAAGACCTGTTGGGAGTCAGGAAACCTGGGTTCTGGTCTTGGCTCTGCCTGTGGTTTGCTGTGTGACCTTGGGTGAGCCACTGCCTTCTCTGGACCTGATTCCTCATCTCAAAAAATGAGGGGGCTGGACACAAAAGGACAAATACTGTATGATTCTACTTAAAAGAGATACCTAGAATAGACTAATCCACAGAGGAAAAAAAAAGGAGAATAGAGGTTACCAGGGGCTGGGGACAGGGGGAATGGGGAGTTATTGTTTAGTGGGTACAGAGTTTCAGTTTGGGATGATGAAAAAGTTCTGGAGGTGGCGGTTACACGTTGTGAATGTACCTTAAGCCACTTAGAAATCTTTAAAATGGTAAATTTAATGTTATGCATATTTTGCCATAATTTTTTAAGAAAGGAAGGGGTTTAGACCAAATTACGTTATGGCCTCCTTGCTATTCATGAAGACTAGTGAACAGGGTAAGGAGGGTATTGTCCCCCACCCCAGGGCCAGGGCACTGAAAGGCTGGGCTGGGGACACTAAGTGTGGTCAGACCACTTTCCATGTGTGTAGAACCTTACACTTTTCCAAGGGGACTCACAGGCACAGTGTTGCAGTTGGTCCTCACTACAGTTACATGGGGTGGGACGTTATCCTCACTTTATAGATGGGAAAACTGAGGTATAGATTAGCCACATGATCTTGCCAAGGTCATTCACATCAGTGGATTATTTATTTTTTTAAATAGTCACCTGGAAAACATCCTTGCATCTTAGGTTCACCCGTTGACTCACCAACTGGCTCAGTGGCCCTTGATGAAAGGATACATGCTATAAATTAATAGAATAGTTCATCTCCTGGGGCAAACATGCTTGCTTCCCATAACTGGATGATGAAAATTATAAATCTTGATATGTTTCTCTTTTTACCATGGCTGCCAGGAAACTCAAGAATAAAATTTAATTGCATGGTTATGGGAATTATACCAGTTAGATTTAGATAATAATTTGTCTTTTTTTTTTTACTTCCTATTTTTATTTTATTGAACCCCTCTGACTACTGTAAATAGCCTCTAATCCTTTTTGAAAATCCTGAGTAATAAAATCAGTTTGGTTGGGGACTCGATCCCTTAAGTCCCTGCTCAGGGCTTAGTGCTCTTTTTAAGATACGGCATCATGTTTATTGGTTAAAAGGAAGATGAGGCTGGAGGTGGTGGCTCATGCCTATAATCCCAGTACTTTGGGAGGCCGAGGTGGGTGGATCACCTGAGGTCAGGAGTTCAAGACCAGCCTGGCCAACATGGTGAAACCCTGTCTCTACTAAAAGTACAAAAATTAGTCAGGCATGGTGGCACGCACCTGTAATACCAGTTACTTGGGAGGCTGAGGCAGGAGAACTGCTTGAACCAGGGAGGTGGAGGCTGCGCTGAGCCGAGATGGCGCCACTATACTACAGCCTGAGCGACAGAGCAAGACTCTGTCTCAAAAAAAAAAAAAAAAAAAAAAAAAAAGAAAAAGAAAAGGAAGATGACCTGGCACGGTGGCTGATGCCTGGAACCCCAGCACTTTGGGAGGCTAAGAAGGGCAGATCACTTGAGCCCAGGAGTTTGAAACCAGCCTGGGCAACATAGGGAGACCCCCTGTCTCTAAAATAATAATAATAGTAATAATAATAATAAATAATAAATAAATAAATAAAATAAAAACTAAATTTAAAAAAACATAAAAAAGAAAGATAGCCTAATAATCAGGGCCAAGAACACCAATGGTGTGGCCAATAGTGCCTAGGATCCCCCTGGGAGGGCTTTCTTTTTTGAGACAAGACTTGTTCTGTTGCCCAGGCTAGAATACAATGGCACAATCTCGGCTCACTGCAAGCTCTGCTCCCCCCGGGGTTCAAGTGATTCTCCTGCCTCAGTCTCCTGAATAGCTAGGATTACAGGCATGTGCCACCACACTTGGCTAATTTTTATATTTTTAGTAGAGACAGGGTTTCACCATGTTGGCCAGGCTGGTCTCGAACCCCTGAGCTCAAGTGATCACCCGCCTCGGCCTCCGAAAGTGCTGGGATTACAGGTGTGACCGCTGCGCCCACCCCCAACCCGAGGAGAGTTTGTTAAGCATGCAGATTCAAGGTGGGGCCCAGGAATCTGCATTCTGAATATGCCCTCAGAGAATTCTGCTGAATGGGGACCTCAGATCACCCTCTGGCATACACAGGCTCAGTGATCTGCAATGGACTTGTTTTATGCCTGGGTTGGCCAGCAGCATATTCTGGACCCACAAAAAGCCCCCAATAGGGCAGTGGATTTGCACAGCAAACAGGACAGAGTTGGACTGAGTTCTCATCTAAACTCAGTGTGACTTCTTGTGCTCTGGTATGAGAACTGTGCCTCAGTTTCCTCATCTGCAAAATGGGTGCACTAACCCATGTCCTGCCAAGGCTGCCTCCACAAGTTGTCCCTGAGAGGTCTGAAGGAGATGTGGGGTGGGAAACTATTTCTTTTTTGAGACAGGGTCTCACTCTGTCGTCCAGGCTGCAGTGCAGTGGCGTGATCTCTGCTCCCGCAACCTGTCTCCTGGACTCAAGCGATTCTCCCACCTCAGCCTCCCGAGTAGCTGGGATTACAGGTGTGCACCACCACACTCAGCTCATTTTTTGTATTTTTAGTAGGGACAGGGTTTCAACACGTTAGCCAGGCTGGCCTTGAACTCCTGACCTCAAGTGATCCGCATGCCTCAGTCTCCCAAAGAGCTGGGATTACAGGAGTGAGCCACCGTGCCCAGCCAAGGGACACGTTTTCTAAATAGTAAAGTGCTTTAGGTGGGATGTGTAGGGGATGATGATGACCATTATTATTACTATTATTAAGGAAGAAGTAGTGGGAGCTTGGGGGGTCTGGTGAGGCTAGAAGCAGGGGACATTCTAGAGAGGAGGGGAGAGGGAGAAAGAGCCTGGACACTGGGTGGGCCAGAGGAGAAGAGGCTGGATGATGAAACCATAAAAGTGCATGTGGGTGGACGTGATGGAATCATGTCAGCACAGGGTGTAAGAGAGTCAGGTCCTTGAGCCCTTGGCCTTGTCACATCGGAAGCCAACTTGTAGAACAGTGCCCCTGGGGACGCCTACAGGTGGGATCCATCTTGAGTTCATAGAAAGCAAGACCTCCTAAGGTCAGCCTTTGGTGGGAAATAAACTGGGGGAAAGGGCTGGCACAGGGTCAGGGAATTGGATTCTGATGTCTCGTGCATGCAGGTCTAAGAGCCACTGATGCACCAAAATGACTTGATTTGCATTCCAATGAAGTCATCATTCCGAAAGGGGCTGATTTGGCTCTGGAAAGAGGTCAGACATATGAAACATGAGGTTTCCCAGTTTAGGGCCAATCATGCCAACTGGTCCCCCATTTCCCGCAACCAACTGGTGCCAACCCCATGGACCCAAGCCAAGTGGTCTATGGGGGATTGGGACCCGAGGGTTCCTTGGGACTTTGGTTGAAGAGAGAGTGGAGATGGGGAAAAGAGAAAGAAGGATAAAGGAGGAGAAGAAAGGGGCTAGCAGTAAAAGGCAGAGAGGCAGGAGGAAGGGGGAGAAAGGGTTCGAGAAGGGCAGCATTCCTTCTTGGGACCCCAGTTCTCCAGGGAATCCCCACTGTGGGTCAGGCAGTTTTCTGCTTTGGGAATGTTACCAAGACTTAAAAGGCATTTGAAGAAAGAAACAAACTTAGAAATTACATTCCAAAAGAGTAGAGAGTTTTTACAAACCAATCCCCCCACCCCAAAAAAGAAAACACAACCAGTTACCAAGTAAAATGCTAAAAACCGAACCAAACCAATATTTACATGTAACGTTTTCAACCCCATCCAGCCCCACGTCCGGAGGCTTCTGCAGGAACAGTAATGAGTGGCCTTGCACAGTGGCATGCAGGAAGTAGAAATTGGGGCTTTACGGAAAACCAAGGTCTGGCTGAGACAACGAAGATGGCAAGGACAATCTTGGATAGTATGATGGTAAGGCTGAGTGGTCCATAGGTCTTGGGGCTCATGTCCCACGGGGATTTCTCCCCGAGGCTGGGTATGCAGCCTCCCTGGCTCTCTGTCGCTCTGGGAGGTGGCAGAAGGCCTCTGGTGACATGTGGCCTGATGTGAATCCCCTCACCTGGAGATAACCTTGGCGGGCGCCCCTGACCTCATGGGTGAGAGCAGCAGCATCCCAGAGTGGAACTGGCCCACAGCTCCACTGGCTGCCTGCTCTGCCCACAGAAGTCACTGGGGCATGGAGAAGGTGGCTGGCGGGACTGGCATGACCCTGGTGTTCAGCCTGCAGGGAAGGGAAATGCAGGACTTGGGGTAACTGGTCCAGGTGATCCCGAATGGATGGGTCTGGGAACTGGCAGGTGGAGGTGGGAGTGCATGGGCGCCTCCAGAGTCCTGGGGGCAAATCAGCAAAGCTACTGGCTTTTGGTCTTCCTGATGGGCAATTCTGCAGACAAGCCGATCCATCCTGGTGTTTCCACTCTGGGTCCCCAGTCAGTTACAGGAAGGCTGCATGTCTATGTGTGTCGGGGGAGCATGTGTGCAACCAAAAGGGGTTCACCGGCACCAAGGGGAGGCCATGGGAGGCACTCCCCAACATGCTGCAATGAGCCACGTTGAAATCCAACCAATAGCTCAGGCAGCTCACGGAGGACATGAGAAAGGGCAGGCAGCAGAGCTGGGGCAGGGAGAAGAGCCGTGAAAGGCCATAAGGCTAAGGAGAGAGGCTGGTGAAAAGGCTGACAGGCTGGTGAGAACCGAGGCAGGCTGGGAGACACTCAGGTTTATGTGCAAAGCTGCGATAAACAACATTATCAAAGTTCAGTCCTGTTTTCCTGCGAGTTCTCATTTGGGAAACTTGGAGGGATCTCCACGCTCTTGATAGAGCCTTAGTAATCCACATTCGACTCATGAAGAAAGGTGTCAGAGGGAGGGAGGGAAATGAGACAGGCCATGGAGAATGTCTGGGGAGTGGTGATGATGGCCATTCAGCCCTCCACCTAGTCAGTGAGTATTTACAGACTGACAGCTGGGGTTGGCCAAGTACCAGGCATTGAGTAATACGTAGTGTTCTGAGGCCACATGGCCAGCACTGTTGGGGTACAGGGCTCCAGCTCTGTTGAGGGGCCCTCCAAAACTGACCAGGAGACCAGGTCTCCAAACCCGGCTGCCAAGCTGCCTTGTCCACCCGGGGGACCCCGTGCCTGTCCATGCCGTTAGAAGCCCCATGTTGTCCCAGTGGCAAGAATGCATGTTTCAACCTCCAATAAATTACCTTAAGGACTTTGGGGTAAATTAAATTATTAAAATAAAGTAAATCACCTTAAATATTTATAGTATGAAAAATTCAAATAAACAATCTAGGCAAGATATGTGTTTCCAGGCCCCAGTCTACTGCTGTGTCCTGGGCTCTGGCCTCTCGGTGTTCTCCTGGGCCTGACCTGGCCAACCAAGAATCTCTTACTGGGAATATCTTTGCCCCCCACCAGCTGCAGGATGTAAACACAGTGGAGATGTTGTGCCTCCCCCCTCTTAGGGTGCTAGGGAGAGGCCTCTGAGATCGAGATCAAGGCAGTGTATTCAGGCATTTATCTATGCACCAGGTCTTGAGACTGACTCTACCTATTTCTGTCCTCAAAGGGTCTGCTGGGAATGTTGGGGTCCCAAGTCACTTTGGCAAGGAAGGCAATTGCAATCACTTCCCAACCCTGAGCCCTGCACATTTCCACTTTGCCTCCCAGCTCTTGCTGCATCCAGGCTATGGGCAGGGAGATCCAGGGCTCCAGGACTCCAAGCAGATACTTGGCCCTGGCTACCGCCCTATCATGCCCCCTAGTGTCCCAGCAATCTAGAGCAGTGGAGCTGGGAGGAGGAGGTGGTGGAGAGGAGGTGATGGTTGTGATGCCCAGCAGTGCTCCACCAGGAACCCAACATGGAGCCCTAGAGCAAAGCCTGTTCTTCTCAGCAGTGTCTCCTCCCAAATGAAGGGGTGGATGGTCAGCAGGAAACATCTCTCTGACTCCTTTTCCCCAAAGGCATGGCCAGACATGTATCCTTCTTGGGCTCTTCCAAGAAGGAGGCATGGGTAGAACCAGGCAAGGCTCTCTCTTAAGACCCAGGGATCGGCTCTTGACGGATCTCTCAGTGGATGCTTGGGAAGCCCAGTTTTGGTCTCTCTCCCACTCACTGCCTTCCCCTGGGAAGTCGGGAGCTAACCACCCAGGGGCCAGCAGGAGACCCGGCTTTACCTTGATGTGAAAGCTGCATTCTGGCAGTGGCATCGCTGCTGTCCCTCTAGGGCCAGGCAATGCTGAGGACACAGCCCCTCGCCTCACCTCGTCTCGTCTCCGCTGGTTCCCTTCTGCTATCCAGGGGCTTGGCTGGTTGAGGCGGGGAATTTGGCTGCTCGGTCACTCGCTGGGGGGCAGTGCCCTCTCCTCCCCACCCCAGCTGGACTCTGAAGGGTGCAGCCTGCACTTGGAAGGAGAGTGGCGGATGGCAGAGCGGGACGAACGGGCGAAGCAGGAGGTGAGAGACTGGGTGCTACAGTCACAAACAGCATCCTAGGAAGAGGGAGGCAGGAAGTCAAGAGGAGCCAGGAGATATGGGCCACCGTGCGCTGGGTGGTGAGCCAGGCAAGGAACTGAGACTCAGCCATAAACCAGTTCCCAAGGGCTGAAGCTCCTCACTGGACCAATTTTTTCTTTCTATTGTTCTTCTCCCATTAGAGCAGTAATGGATATTCACTATAATATATTCTAGGCTATACAGAGAGGACAGTGGACACTGTCCATGGTCCTGTACACCAAAGAGATTCTCAACATACATTTACCAAAATGACATCTTATTTTGCAACTGTAAAACATGAACACTTTTCTGTCACTAGGTATGTCTAGATTTCCTTCCTTTTTATCACTTTTTTTTCGTTTGAGACAGGGTCTCACTATGTTGCTCAGGCTGGTGTTGAACTCCTGGGCTCAAACGATCCTCCTGCCTCAGCCTCCCAAACTGCTGGAATTAGCACCTTTGGGTGCTCATGCCTCCCAAAGGCATGAGCCACCATGCCTGGCCGATCTCCTTCTTTTTTAGTGTCTCTATACCATTTCACCAGATAGAAATAACTGATTTATGTACCCAATTCACTTTTTAAATTTTTTTATTTTTTGGACAGACTCTTGCTCTGTTGCCCAGGCTGGAATGCAGTGGCACAATCTTGACTCACTACAACCTCCACCTCCCGGGTTCATGTGATTCTTGCACCTCAGCCTCCCAAGTAGCTGAGATTACAAGCGTGTGCCACCACGTCTAGCTAATTTTTATATTTTTAGTAGAGATGGGACTTCAGCATGTTGGTCAGGCTGGTCTCAAACCTCTAGTGATCTGCCCACCTCGGCCTCCCAAAGTGGTGGGATTGCAGGCATGAGCCACTGTGCCTGGCCCAAATTCACTTTTGATGTACATTTGGGTAGTTTCTAATTTTTTACTATTACCAATAAACAGAAATAATGATCAAAAGTGCTGCTGCTGGGCGTGGTGGCTCATGCCTGTAATCCTAGCACTTTGGGAGGCTGAGGCGGGTAGATCACAAGGTCAGGAGATCGAGACCATCCTGGCCAACATGGTGAAACCCCATCTCTACTAAAAATTAGCTGGGCGTGGTAGCGTGAGCCTATAGTCCCAGCTACTCAGGAGGCTGAGGCAGGAGAATCGCTTGAACCCAGGAGGGGTGGAGACTGCAGTGAGCTGAGATTGCCCCACTGTACTCCAGCCTGGGTGAAACAGCAAGACTCCATCTCAAAACAAAACAAAACAAAACACAAAGTGCTGCTGGGCAGCTGGGTATGGTGGCTCACACCTGTAATGCCAGCACTTTGGGAGGCTGAGGCCGGCGGATTACCTGAGGTCAGGAGTTCGAGACCAGGCTGGCAAACATGGTAAAACCCCATCTCAACTCAAAGTACAAAAATTAGCTGGGCATGGTGGCACACGTCTGTAGTCCCAGCTACTCGGAGACTGAGGCAGGAGAACTGCTTGACCCCAGGAGGTGGAGGTTGCAGTGAGCCAAGATCACATCACTGCACTCCAGCCTGGGGCACAGAGTGAGACACCATCTCAAAAAAAAAAAAAAAAAAAAAAAAAAAAATGTGCTGCTGGGCTAGACCATGTGGGAGGCTGAGACAGGAGGATCCTTTGAGCCCAGGAAGTCAAGGCAGCAGTGAGCTATGATTGTGCCACTGGACTCTGGCTTGGGCAACAGAGTGATACCCCATCTTTTCAAAAAATAAAAAGGCCTGGGCGTGGTGGCTCACGCCTGTAATCCCAGCATTTTGGGAGGCCGAGGCAGAGAGATCACGAGGTCAGGAGATCGAGATCAGCCTGGCTAACATGGTGAAACCCTGTCTCTATTAAAAATACAAAAAATTAGCCGGGCGTGGTGGCGGGCGCCTGTAGTCCCAGCTACTCGGGAGGCTGAGGCAGGAGAATGGCGTAAACCCAGGAGGCAGAGCTTGCAGTGAGCTGAGATCCGGCCACTGCACTCCAGCCTGGGCAACAGAGTGAGATTCTGTCTCAAAAATAAATAAATAAATAAAAAATAAATAAAATAGAAGTGCTGCGATAGAGCCAAGCTGCTTGGTTAAAATCCCAGCTTTGCCAATTACTAGCTGTGTGACCTTGGGAGAGTTACTTAACCTCTCTTGAGCTTTGATTTCCTCCCCTCTCTCTCCTTTTATTTTTCTTTGTATTTATTTATTTATTTATTTTTGAGATGGAGTTTCGTTCTTGCTGCCCAGGCTGGAGTGCAATGGCACAATCTCTGCTCATCGCAACCTCCGCCTTCCAGGTTTAAGTGATTCTCCTGCCTCAGCCTCCCAGGTAGCTGGGACTATAGGTGTATGCTGCCATGCCCGGCTAATTTTTTGTATTTTTTAGTAGAGATGGGGTTTCACTTTGCTGCCCAGGCTGGTCTCAAACTCCTGAGCTCAAGCAATCCACCTGCCTTGGCCTCCCAAAGTGGTAGGATTATAGGTGTAAGCCACCATGCCTGGCCGCTTTTTTTTTTTTTTTTTAATGTAGAGATGAGATCTCACCATGTTGCTCAGACTGGTCTTGAACTCCTAGCTCAAGTGATCTGCCCACCTCGGTCTCCCAAAGTGCTGGGATTAGAGACATGAGTCATTGTGCCTGGCCAAAAAAGGAATAAATATTTAAGAGATGTTTTAAAATGTCAGCCAGCTGACTGAGAGTATAGAAAAGCAACGCACTCGCCACACATTGCTGGAGACTGCAGAAATGGCACACTTTTGAAAAACAATTTGGCAGTATTTAACAAATAACTTTAAAACATTTATATTTGTTTTTTGTGGAGACGGAGTCTCACCTGTCACCCAGGCTGGAGCATAGTGGTGCCATCTCGGCTCACTGCAGCCTCCGCCTCCTGGGTTCAAGTGATTCTCCTGCCTCAGCCTCCTGAGTAGCTGGGACTACAGGTGACCGCCACCACACCTAATTTTTGTAGAGAGAGGGTTTCACCATATTGGTCAGGCTGATCTCGAACTCCTGACCTTGTGAGCTGCCCAACTCAGCCTCCCAAAGTGCTGGGATTACAGGCACGAGCCACTGCGCCTGGCCACATTTATAGTCTTTCATCCTTTAATCTCATTTCTGCAACTTACACCTAAGGAAATAGTCTGAAATGTAAAAAAATGATTTTATACCAAGATGTTCACCACAGCATTATTATTATTATTATTATTTTTGACATGGAGTCTCGCTCTATTGCCCAGGCTGGAGTGCAGTGGCACGATCTCAGCTCATTGCAACCTCTGCCTCGGGTTCATGCCATTCTCCTGCCTCAGCCTCCCGAGTAGCTGGGACTACAGGCACCTGCCACCACGTCCAGCTAATTTTTTCTTTTTTTTGTATTTTTAGGGGTTTCACCATGTTAGGCAGGATGGTCTCAATCCCCTGACCTCATGATCCGCCCGCCTCAGCCTTCCAAAGTGCTGGGATTACAGGCGTGAGCCACTGCCCTCGGCCTACACTGCAGCATTATTTACAATAGGGAAAAACTAGAAACCACCTAAATGTACAATAATAGAAAAGTAGAATGTTTACGTCCATCACAGCCCATTCCACACATAGCCCTTCTCATGTCTCTGTGCCCCCACTGAATCCACAGCAGACCACATGGTACCACTCCCAGCCACAGCTGACTGGACCAAGGCGTACACTTGCCTCTAGCTGCACCAATCAGAGCTTCCTTCTTTCAGAAATATGGAATTGGGAGAGGGATTTGTGTCAGTGTCTCCCAGGGGCTTAAATTGGAAAATGTTATAAAGCCAGAGCTGGGACAGCCCACCCTGTCCTTGTGCAAATGCAACAGACAGAGAAAGAGAGAAAAAGGAGGAATATGATATCAGAAAGGGTGAAGCTTAAGAGAGAGGAGAGGAAGACAGGGAGAAGCTGCTGAGGTCATTAGGATCCTACTCTTGGGTTTTATAAAATATGCTGTCCTTCAAATACATTTCCTTCCCTTTCTGCAAAGTTAACTTATGCATTCTAACATTCAAATAATGCTCACTAACATTTAAATAAGGTTTACTAACTAACTTATAAGAAATTGATAGCAGGAATGGGGTGTGCAGCAAAAGATTCTCAGAGGAAATATGAGCACTTAGGTGTGAAGTCTTGATGGGGGTGGGAGTATGCCCGCTAATGTTTAACAATTAGTTTTCCAGGAGTGACAGGAGGAGCCCTGATTTGTAGTGTTTACTAATTTTTATGCTGTAAATCCTCCCACTGCGGCCAATCTCAAGGTACCAAGGTCATGTTAAACAGAGATAGGGTTGGGCGCGGTGGCTCACGCCTGTAATCCCTGCATTTTGGGAGGCCAAGGCGGGCGGATCACCTGAGGTCGGGAGTTCAAGACCAGCCTGACCAACATGGAAAAACCCCGTCTCTACTAAAAATACAAAATTAGCTGGGCATGGTGGCACATGGCTGTAATCATAGCTACCTGGGAGACTGAGGCAGGAGAATCACTTGAACCCAGGAGGCAGAGGTTCCAGTGAGCCGAGATCACACCATTGCACTCTAGCCTAGGGAACAAGAGCGAAACTCCATCTCAAAAATCAAAAAACAAAAAAACCACAGTGATGCTGACAATTGGCTCCCACAAGCCAAACAAGCTGGCTCCAACACACCACCGGGTTGCAGGAGAGCAGTAATGCCCCCTCCCTGGAGGGGATGCTGGCAGTCTCCGATGGGTGGTGCAAAAGCTGCTAGTTAAGCCATGCTCACTAGTCTCTTGGAATTCAGACCATGTGACCATCAAGTGTGTGTTGTTCCAGGTCTGGGACCTTTCAACTCTATCCCCAGACCATCATAAGACCTTCCTGGGACACATGGCCATATCCCTGAATTTTTATTTTATTTATTTTTTTATATATATAAAAAAAGATATATAAATAGATATAAACATATATTTATTTTATATCTATGTATATATAGATATAAATACAATCTAAATATATATTTATTTATATTATATCTATATAATTTTATATCTATATATGTATATATAAATATCTATATACATATATAGATATACAAATATAAAAATATATATATATATATTTTTTTTGAGACGGAGTCTTACTCTGTCACCCAGGCTGGAGTGCAGTGGCACAATCTCAGCTCACTGCCGCCTCCGCCTACTGTGTTCAAGTAATTCTCCTGCCTCAACCTCCAGAGTAGCTGGGATGACAGATGCACGCCACCACGCCTGGCCAATTTTTGTATTTTTAGTAGAGATGGGGTTTTCACCATGTTGGCCAGACTGGTCTCAAACTCCTGATCTCAGGTGATTCGCCCGCCTCGGCCCATACTTCTGAACTTAAAAACCAAAGAGCTTGGACCTTATATAGTAACTCCACCTACCAAGAAAAAGGACAGATCCCACCCACCTACCTCACTGGGAAGGATCATGGCTCCGTCTCCGTCCCGGAGGACACCATCCTTCCCCACCTGGGGGAGCATGGTGAGTCTGGCCTCCTCGCTGCTGCCCGACTTGGATGCTTTCTTGTTCAGGATCCTGGCTACACCCTCTGGCTGATGGTAGCTGGCTGGGGAGAGGGGTTCTGGCTTCTTGGTGCCCTCCTCTCCTGCTGTCGAGGTGGGGCTTGGTGCCCGGCCGCACACATTACGGAAGAACTCCTGCACAATGCCATACTTGGGAGGCTCGGGCTTGGCCCGCGTCTCAGACATGCCCAGTTTCCAGACAGACTCTGTGCTCCCTGAGTGCTCCACCACACTGAAGAGGCTGGAGAGTCCATCATTGATGTTTCTCAATACAGGGCTGTCCCGCGTGGTGGTGGAGCGGGCCCAGGCCGAGCCGTTCTGCTTGCCCTGGTGCAGGTTCCACAGGCTGCGGTCCTTGCTGCTATCCAGCTTGGACACAGACCGCCTCTGGAGCTTTGGCGAGCCATACTTGGGGGAGCAGCAGGGCCGCTCGATGCGTGAATGAACCTTGTCCAGGGAGGAGGAGATCTGCTTGCTGCGCACAGACATGAGTGAAGAGCTTCGAGGTGACCAGGCCTTGCCGTGGAGGCTGCTGCGGGGTGGGTCGGTCTGCAGGCCCACGCTGACCGTGCGGATGGTCTGTGTGCCCACACTGGCCAGGCCCACCGTCTGGCTGGACGTGCTCTTCACTTTCCTCTCCAGCGAGCCGGAGCGCATGGCCTGGCGCACGCAGTTGGTGATCTCCTTCATGTCATCACTCATGTTGCCTGACATCTCGAAGTCATGCAGGGCTGCTGGGAAGCTAGGCCCGGCCGCTGAGGGGCTGCTGGCTGAGCCTCCGTCCAGGCGCTGCCGTGAGAAGTTGCAGAGCCACCGACCATAGGAGCTCTCAGCCAGCCCATCAGCCTCGGCCGACTCTTTGGGCTTGGCTGTGGTGAAGAGGAAGCCGGGCTCGATAATGATCTTGCCCTCTTTGTCATGAACCACAGGGACTCCCAGGCGCCGGGCCACTGGGGGGCTATAGTAGACTCGGATGCCTGTCTTGTCGGGAGCTGTGTAGCTGCGCTGCATCTGCCTCCCTGGGGGCTCCTGGCAGGCCAGGGCACCCAGGTGGTTACAGTCCCTTGATGAGAGCCCAGGCTTCTCCTTGGTGTCTTTCTCCGGATCCCCAGGCTCAGAACTCACAAAGCCAAAGGCAGGGTTGTTAGGCAGCTTCTTGCCCCGGGCGTCTCCGCCAGCAAGATAAGGGGAACAGTCAAGCAAACTTTCAAACTCAGACATGGAGGAAACAGATTTGGTTCTGCAAAGGGCAAAGGAGGAAACATGGTTATTAGTGGAAATAACACTGAGGACACACTCTGGTCTACCATCCTGGTCGGTGTGCTGCGCAAGGGCAGAGACCAGGACTGTCTTGTTCACCTCTTGTAGAAGATGTTGTTGGTGCCCAGCCCCACATTCTGTCTGCATTTTCTTCCTTTCTTTCTTTCTTTCTTTTTTTTCCCCAAACAGGTCTTGAAATGTCACCCAGGCTGGAATGCAGTGGTGCAATCACAGCTCACTGCAGCCTTAAACTCCTGGGCTCAAGTGATCCTCCCATTTCAGCTTCCAGAGCAGATGGGACTACAGAGGTACACTACTACATCTGGCTAATTTTTTTTTTTATTTGAGACAGAGTCTCGTTCTGTCACCCAGGCTGGAGTGCAGTGGCATGATCTCGGCTCACTACAACTTCCACCCTCCGGGTTCAAGCGATTCTCCTGTCTCAGACTCTGGAGCAGATGAAATTACAGGCGTGCGCCACCACGTCTGGCTAATTTTTATATTTTTAGTAGAGGCGGGGTTTCTCCATGTTGGCCAGGCTGGTCTGGAACTCCTGACGTCAGGTGATCCACCCGCCTCAGCCTCCCAAAGTGCTGGGATTACAGACGTGAGCCACCGAGCCCAGCCTAATGCCTGGCTAATTTTTTAAAAATGTTTTGTAGAGATGGGGGTCTCCCTATGTTGCCCAGGCTGGTCTCAAACTCCTGGCCTCAAGCAGTCTTCCTGCCTCTGCCTCTCAAAATGCTGGGAATACAGGCATGAGCCACTGCACCTGGCCTCTCTCTGCACTTTCACGTATACACCTAAAACTGCATACTCTGAACTGCGTACTCCACCATTCTCTACCTGATGGCTTTTTTCCTGCCTGTGGGATCATACTTGGCTGTCCTCCACATAGAAGAAGCTAGACCCAGCACTTTGGGATGCTGAGGCAGGCAGATCACCTGAGGTTAGGAATTTGAGACCAGCCTGACCAAGATGGTGAAACCCTGTCTTTTACTAAAAATACAAAAATTAGCCGAGCGTGGTGGCGTGTGCCTGTAACCCCAGCTACTCAGGAGGTGGAGGCAGGAGAATCGCTTGAACCTGGGAGGCAGAGGTTGCAGCGAACTAAGATCGTGCCATTGTACTCCACCCTGGGAGACAGAGCAAAACTCCATTTCAAAAAAAAAAAAAACAACCCAAACCGAAGCTAGAAATAGCACAGAGTTAATGAGTTAATGCCCCTAAACACAGCCCTCGACAAACAATAGGTGGGATATGGTGAACAACTGCCCCAACCTCCTTGTTTCTTGGGCGGGATGACTCTAAGCTGCACGTTCTACTCTGGCTCCCTGAGTTCCTCCGACAGCCTGAACTCCAGTTGCCCGTGGGATAACCTGGCTGAAGCTCCTTTTATTGGCTGCCTTCCCTTCCCTGTCTCACTTCCAAGTGTTTCCTGAAATTCTGTCCCAAATAAACCATTTGCACTTAAATCCTTGTCTCAGAGTTTGCTTATGGGGGAACCCAAACTAAGATGCCATGAAGCTCCTGGCACACATATTGCCTGAATCACTGAACATGCCAGGCATATGGAAATGCATGTGTCAGACCACTCCGATGAACTCCAAGAGGCAGCTCATATCATCCCCACTAGACAGAGATGGGAAGTACTGCTCAAGGTCAAAGTCATAGAGCTAGAACTGGCAGGGTTGGCATTCAAACCTGGCCCTCTGGCTCCAGCCTGTCCTCCCTGCCTTGCTTCTGGGCTGGTCTGATGGCAGCTGGGGGTTCTGCTTCCCTGACTCCTTTCATGGGTTTCCTAACAGTGGAGACGTGGTCCTTACAGTCTTGGGGGTGGGGGTCTCCTTGGCCACAGCACAGGGCTGGGCCCAAAGGATGCTGCTCACTAATCCCAGAAATGGAGGTCCATCTCGACTCTCCTCACTCCAGAGACAGGAGAAAAGAATCCCAAGAGGAGCTAAATGGTTTGCTTCCTTCCACCTGTGTTCCAATCCCAGCCTCAAACAACACGCAGCAGCCTGGAATTCCCACTGCCCCAAGCTTTCCAGCTCCTGAGTGGTTCAGGTTCCAGAGAAACCATATCCCAATGCTCTCCCAACTCGGATGCAGGGGGTGGTGGTACTAGGAAGAGGGCGAAGGGGCGGGGCAGGGCTGCAGCAAAAGTAGGCAGCGTGGGTGCAGGGCCCAGCAGGGAGCGAAGAGGGATGAGGCTGTGGGGCGGGACAGAGAGGCAGAGCGGGGAACCAGGATGCAAGCACCTCTTTAACCCGTTTCCTCCAAGCTCAACTTCGGAAACAGCCTCCTTGTCGTGGATCTTCTCACTGCGTGTCTGTCAAGGAGGAGAGATAGGAAGGGTCAGTTTTGGCCACGAGAGCACTAAGGGCACGGAACGCGAGACCAGCCTGGACCTCAATGCCTGAATCTCCTCATCTGGAGAGCAGGAACGACGTCATCATTCTAGCATGGTCAGTTTCTGACTGCACTGCATCTAACTCCCCCACCAAATATGATCCAGGCTGGGCCAATCAGAGCTCAGGAGTGACCCACCCAAGGAAAGGGACCACTTAGAATTTAATCCAAATGTGGTGACTGTAACAAAGCATCCAGTGGCCCCTGCTCAGCTGGCGGTGGGCTTGTCTTCTCCCTCCTCAACCCTACTCCCTCAGCCCAGTCCCTGGGTGTTCTTTGTCTTTTTTTTTTTTTTTTTGAGGCAGGAACCATGAGATACAGACTCTAGGGCTGAGGGGCCCAAGGTGCAAGGGTGTAACCTGTGAGACAGGGTTAGCAACTTCTGACACGTCCCCCACGAGCAGGGACCTTCATGGTGTAGCCAGGGGCCAAGATAACACGGCAGCAGCCGCCCCACTCACCTCCTTCCAGCTGTTGTCCTGCTTCTCCAGCTCCGAGTGCTTCAGGACCCAGGGGTCGGCAGCCTTCTGAAGCTGGGCAATGGCAGAGAGTATGGGTCGGTAATGGGCAAAGCTAATAAGCAGAACCCCGCTCTAAGCAAAGCCACTCCCCAGACTCTACTCTGCAGCCCACATAACTTACATCATGGACCAGGGGCCACCTTCTCAGTGGGTAGCAGCTCAGAGCGCGCCCCTCCGCCTGGTGGATTTGGCAAATGATAATAAAAGCAACTACTTGCAGACATCCTTCTAGATGTCATTATACCTAATATAGTAACAGCCATTACTATGTGAATTCATCATACAATTCACAGAACAGCTAGACCAGCTAAGCAGCAGCTACATCCCATCAGAGTGGCAAATGTAAGATCCAGGCACCCCCACTGCTCCATCCACAGTGGCCGTCATTCACGGATCCCAGCACTCTTTCCCGCTGGGCCTTGAGGGGCCCCTGCTTCCCTCCCCTCTTGGAGGTCCATTACCTCCAGGTGGCTTGTGATGGAACCCATCTCCTATGCACACAATAGTTAATTTCTTTTTTTTTTGAGACAGAGTCTTACTCTGTTGCCCAGACTAGAGCGCCGTGGTACGATCTCAGCTCACTGCAACCTCTGCCTCCCAGGTTCAAGCGATTCTCCTGCCTCAGTCTCCACAGTAGCTGGCATTACAGGGATGCACCACCTCGCCTGGCTAATTTTTGTATTTTTAGTAGAGACGGGGTGTCACCATGTTGGCCGGGTTGGTCTTGAACTCCTGACTCAGGTGATCCGTCCGCCTCAACCTCCCAAAGTGCTGGGATTACAGGCATGAGCCACTGCGTCCGGCCACATTAGTTAATTTAATTCTCACAGAAACTGTATATGGTAGGTGTTCCTGTGGTTATTTCCATTTGGCAGATAAGAGGATCAAGACTGAGAGAAGAGGTCGGGCAGCTGACTGAGTGAATGATCGTAACAACAGTGTAGCACTTCCCGTTGCTGGTGACTCCATCTGTACCATCTGGCACTACAACCTTCTCTGGAGGACTGCCTTGGGCAACCAGGACCCAATCACTGCCAATGATGGACAAAGACAGGGGTCCAGAAGACTGGCCCTAAAGGTGGACATGCAGATTTCATCTGAAAGCATATCTTACATGGTTTTTTCCCCTTCCCCATCCTGGCTCCATCGGTTAACAAATCACTTGCACACAGGGTAACCAATTCATCTTGGTTTGCCCAGGACTTTCTCAGTGTTTGTACTGAAAGTCCCATGTCCCAGAACCCTCAGTTCTACTAAAAAAAACTAGGAGGCTACGGCTAGGACTATTCTAGTTTTAAAAGTCACAGTCTCGGGAATGCCCTCAGTCCCAGGCAAGCCGGCATGGGTTGGTCACTTTACTTGTACTTGAATCCATGTACAAAAAAACCCCACAAAATGTGGGTCTACAAAAAAAACCCACAAAAGTTGTCCGGCATGGTGGCTCACGCCTGTAATCCCAGCACTTTGAGAGGTCGAGGCAGGTGGATCACCTGAGGTTGGGAGTTCAAGACCAGCCTGACCAACATGGAGAAACCCTATCTCTACTAAAAATACAAAAAATTAGCTGGGTGTGGGGGCGCATGCCTGTAATCCCAGCTACCCGGGAAGCTGAGGCAGGAGAATCGCTTGAACCCATGAGGCAGAGGTTGCGGTGAGCCAAGATCGTGCCATTGCACTCCAGCCTGGGAAACAAGAGTGAAACTCCATCTCAAAAATAAATAAGTAAATAAATATACAAAAGTTATCCAGGCATGTTAGAGTGTGCTCCCAGCTACATGAGAGGCTGAGGTGGGAGGATCACTTGGGCCTGGGAGGCAGAGCTTGCAGTGAGCTGAGATGGTGCCACTGCACTCCAGCCTGGGTGACAGAACAAGACCTTGTCTCAAAATAAGGAAAGAAAGAAAGAAAGAAAGGAAGAAGAAGGGAGGGAGGGAGGGAGGGAAGGGGGGGGGAAATAACACTAACATCAGTGAATAGCAATGACAGATGAAGACCACAGAATCAAACCAAATCCCAGACAAGGGTGGGCTTAGGAAGCACTTTGATTCTTGTGGTTATCTCATTTTATTTTCCATAGCTGCCCTGAAAGATGAGAAGGTCAAGTATGGTCATCCTTATTTTATAGATGAGGCCCAGAGATCAGAGGTGACTTGACTGGGGTTGTACCTGGTGGAGCCAGGTAAGGACTGGGGACTCCTGGTCAGAAGCTCTTTCCCACCAGCCACTCTGCTACTTTCACCAGTCTGGCTTAATCGTCAGTCCAGTGTAAAGAATGCTGCTTTGGGGGATTTGGTTTAAAGTGCAGGAGGCAGAGGAATGTCAGAGAGACACAAGAGGCTGGAGCTAGAGGGCCGGCAAGTCCCTGATGTGAAAACAACAGCAGGACATGGAATCTGTGCCCTGATGAGCTGACAAGACATACCTGTGGAATGATATGTCCCCCAGGGATGACATGAAGCTTGTTTCATAATTTCAAAATCATTTTAGAAATATTTTGTTGTTAATAAAATAAGAAGGAATTATTCTTTTACAAACAGGAGTTTGGTTTGATGGTGCAAACAGATGCATGCATCTGACCTGCTTTCCACGTGGTACCTGGCTTGTTCTGGAACTTGTTAGTCATCCTGCCATCCTGCACTCCCCAAGCACAGGCTCCTAGCAGGTGTGAACCTCACAGGAGCTCTGTCCCTGCAGGAGAGTGGGCATGGTCCAGGACCAGGAACTTTCCAGATTTGGGAGTTCTGCCAGATTCTGGTCCTCTCCCTTACTCACTTTATGACCTTGGGCCAATCACTTTGCCTCAGTCTCCTCATCTGAAAAAGGGGTTTCATGAACGTGACCTTGCAGGGCTGCTGAAGTACTGAAGAGAACATTAGGAAGAGGAAATACCTAAGATCAATAAACTCATGAAAAATGCTCACCTTCAGTAAGTCACAGAAATGCAAAGTAAAGCAATGAGATAGCATTTCACACCCTAATTTGGGCAGACGTTTCAAAGGCTGGTAATCACAGGAACTGGCAAAGATAAAGCAAAAAGGGCCTTCTCGTCCTTCTAACTGTGCAGCTGGTGGGAGGGTACATGGGCAAAGCTTTTCTAGAAGGCGGCCTGGCAGTTACCATCAACTATAAATGCTTATGCCCTTGGATTTAGCAATTTCACCTCTAGGAATCTATCCTACTGAAATATTCATGCGTGTGCAGAAATATATGTGTGGAGATGTTCACTGAGGCACAACTTGAACTTTTTCTTCTTTTTTTAGATACCTTCGTATCTAAAAAAAAGTCTCACTCTGTTGCCCAGGCTGAAGTGCAGTGGCACAATCACGGCTCACTGCAGTCTTGATCTCCCGAGCTCAAGCAATCCTCCCACCTTGGCCTCCCATGTAGCTGGGACTACAGGCGCACACTGCCACATCCAGCTTCAGGTCACAACTTTCGATAGTGAAAAACTGGAAACAATCTAGATTTAATCACTGTAGATAACAAATCATAGTGTCTCCACACTGGGAACACCAGGCACCAGGCACACTGAATGAGGTAGGCCTCCGTATTCTTTTGTGAACAGCTCTCCAGGAAAGAGGCAAAATATAAATAAATGGACATTACAACTTGATCAATGATTTAAAAAGAAACAGAACAAAACCCTGTAAATGTAAATTTAAATAGCAAGAAAGGCCCAGCTACCTGGGAGGCTGAGGTAGGAGGATGGCTTGAGACCAGGAGCTCAAGCCCAGCCTGGGCTATACAGTTAAGACCTCATTTCTTAGTGTGAGCCACTGCACCCGGCCTAAAAAAACTTTTTTAATTAATAAAAAATGACAAGAAATGGAGGGAGTAGGTTGAAATATGCCTTTGTAATATTTGAACCTTATATAAAGATGAAGTCCTGGTTTATGTAATTAAAATTAAAAGTAAGGCCAGGCTGGGCGCGGTGGCTGAAGGGCCGGGTGCGGTGGCTCAAGCCTGTAATCCCAGCACTTTGGGAGGCCGAGATGGGTGGATCACGAGGTCAGGAGATCGAGACCATCCTGGCTAACACGGTGAAACTCCGTCTCTACTAAAAAATATAAAAAACTAGCCGGGCGAGGTGGTGGGCGCCTGTAGTCCCAGCTACTCGGGAGGCTGAGGCAGGAGAATGGCGTGAACCCGGGAGGTGGAGCTTGCAGTGAGCTGAGATCCAGCCACTGCACTCCAGCCTGGGCGACAGAGCGAGACCCTGTCTCAAAAAAAAAAAAAAAAAAAAAAAAAGTAAGGCCAGGTGCAGTGGCTCACGCCTGTAATTCCAGCACTTTGGAAGGCCGAGGTGGGCGGATCACCTGAGGTCAGGAGTTTGAGAGCAGCCTGGCCAACATGGTGAAACCCCATCTCTACTAAAAATAAAAAATTAGCCAGGTGGGGTAGCACGCGCCTGTAGTCCCAGCTACTCAGGAGGCTGAGGCAGGAGAACTGCTTGAACCCAGGAGGCAGAGGTTGCAGTGAGCCGAGATGGCACCTCTGCATTCCAGCCTGGGCGACAGAGCGAGACTGTCTCAAAGAAAAAATAAATAAATAAATAAATAAATTTTTTTTTTTTTGAGACAGAGTCTCGCTCTGTCGCCCAGGCTGGAGTGCAGTGGCCGGATCTCAGCTCACTGCAAGCTCCGCTTCCCGGGTTTATGCCATTCTCCTGCCTCAGCCTCCCGAGTAGCTGGGATTACAGGCGCCCGCCACCACACCCGGCTAGTTTTTTGTATTTTTTTTTAGTAGAGATGGGGTTTCACTGTGTTAGCCAGGATGGTATCCATCTCCTGACCTCGTGATCCGCCCGTCTCGGCCTCCCAAAGTGCTGGGATTACAGGCTTGAGCCACTGCGCCCGGCCAATAAATTAATTTAAAAAAATAAAATAAAAGTAAGGCCGGGCATGGTGGCTCACACCTGTAATCCTAGCACTTTGGGAGGCTGAGGCGGGAGGATCACTTGAGGCCAGGAGTTTGAGATCAGCCTGGCCAACATGGTGAAACCCTATCTCTACTAAAAATGTAAAAATTAGCCAGCCATGGTAGCACACGCCTGTAATGCCAGCTACTGAGGAGGCTGAGGTGCATGAATCACTTGAACCTGGGAGGCGGAGGCTGCAGTGAGCCAAGCATGCACACTGCACTCTAGTCTGGATGACAGAGTGAGACTCCGTCTCAAATAAATAAATAAGTAAATAAAAATACAAGTGAAAGAAAGAGAAAAGTCAAAATCAAGAGTGGAGCAGAGCAGCATATGGTAGGTGGTGGCTGGCTGCATGAAGTGAACTATAATGGGGAGTGAGGGTCAATGATTGCTTTTCCTTTCCTCCTTCTTTTGATTGGAGGCCTCCCAATTTTCCCATGGTAACCACTCTTAGTTCCTCCCTCTTGGTTCCTGAGTTTGGGTAGGCTCCAGGGATGGGCACATGACCCATATCTGGCCAATCCACTGTACTTGCTAAGCTGTAAGATATGAGCATGAAACTAACGGTGGCCATATTTGGGAATAGCTTGTTTAAGAGTAAAGCTAATACAGAGGAAAGCAGGCCTGACAGGCAGAGGCAGAGAGGAAGATCTAGTTCCCACTGCATTCTCTGTATAGCTGCCTGGATCCAGCTATACCCGAAGGAGATGCTGTGCCAGACCTCACTGGACGAGCACCTATATCCAGCTATACCTGAAGGAGTTCCTGCTTCTGAATCATTTCTGTAGCAACTCTCCCTTGCGGGTGGAAGCAGCTTGGCAGGGGTGGGCCTCACCTGGCTTAGGCGGTTCTGCAGCTCCTTCACCTGCTGCTCCACCTGCTGCTTCTCACCCTGCAGCCGCTCCACCAGCTGCAGCTTCTCCTGGCTCCAGTTGCGCTCGCTGATCTGCAGCTGCCGCGTCAGCTCCATGACAGCGCTGTAGGACTCAGCCAGGAGGTGCTGCTGCTCCTCACGCTCCCTCTGTAGGGCTGCCTTCCAGTCGGGCCCTGCCCGCTCCCCAGCCCCCTTCCCCGCCTTCAGCTCCATCTGCGGAAAGAAGCAGACTGAGCAGCTGGCAGCAGGAGGCCACTCCTCTCGGCCCTCCTCTCTCCTTCCCTCCCAGGTGCCAGTAGGGGAAAAGGGGAGAGGTCCCTCAGAAGACCCCTCACCAGGGACTAACCCAGCTTAGTCCTCCCCACTCAGAACTAACCCCTCACCCCTCCACACAATAAGGGTTTGAAGAGTTCTTTCTATAAGCCAAGCTCTGCTGTGGGCTTTTCAGGTATGATGTCAGTATCCTCATGAAAACTCTGCAAGATTACTAGTGGTCACTCCAGCAAGATGGTTTTCTTGGCCTCAGACCTCAGGATGGCAGGAAGGGGAATGTGCAACCTTTAGACTCAGTGCCCCCCATTAACCCCCATGGGCTGGACAGGTTCTTGGTGGGAGGAGCACCTGAAATGCCCAGGTCTTTGGGGGCAGCAGGTATAGTGGACAGTGCAGATGAAGGGAGCTGTGAGAGCTGCAGAGAGGGTTAGGAGGGGAGAGTAGTGGCCCCAGGAAGCAGCCAGGAGACTGTGAGCAGTGGGAAGAAGGTGGAATTGGGGCCAGGCACAGTGGGTCACGCCCGTACTCCCAGCATTTTGGGAGGCCGAGGCGGGCAGATCACTTGAGATCAGAAGTTCAAGACTAGCCTGGCCAACATGGTGAAACCCCATCTCTACTAAAAATACAAAAATTAGCTGGGTGTGGCGGTGTGCCATCTATAATCCCAGTTACTTTGGAGGCTGAGGCAGGAGAATCGCTTGAACCCCGGTGGCAGAGGTTGCAGTGATCCAAGACTGCACCACTGCACTCCAGCCTGGGTGACACAGTGAGATTCCGTCTCAAAAAAAAATAAACAAACAAATAAAAAAGGAGGTGGAATTGGGGTCACAGGGAGCCAGGGGTTAGAGGTTTGGGGGAGCAAGGACCAGTCTGCCACTTATTAGCCGGGTGACCTTGGGAGATAAATTTAACTCCTCTGTGCCAGTTTTGTCATCTGTCCAGCAGAGACCATCGGAGTGCCTGCCTCCCAGAGGCTGCTGCTGCCTGGGAAGACAGTTTGCGGCAGGGGCAGGCTGGATGGAGCTGGAGCCCGAGCTGTGGGGTCAGCGCATTCTCTCTGAGTGGGAGGAAGCCCACCCTCTCACTCTTCAGGCCAAAGGAGGAGGCAAGTCACCCTCAGGCACACAGCAGACGCCAAACCCAAACCCCCAGGGCTCCTGGTTAAGGCTCCTTTGGGCACGCTGGGGAGTTGAGGGGGTCCCCCAGTTTGAGTGGAGGGAGCAAAACAGAGCCAGGCAGTGGGGGCTGAAGGACTGCTTATGAGGAAAGGAAGGAGCAAATGAAGACAGCAGGCAGTGGGGGTGCGTGCCGGCCTCACCTGTGAGCCCAGGGTGCAATTCCTCACCTTCCTTCCCTTCCCCCGTGACTCCCATTCCCCACCGTTTCTGATACCCGTGCTGTGTGACTTTAGGCAAGTCTCTTGCCCTCTCTGGGCCACAGGTGAAGAAAAGGGGTTCTTATTCCTCTAGGAGCATGGCCTGGGCATCCTACTCCGATCTGACAGCTAAAGGCTTGGGTGAGAGGGGAGAGGCCTCTGACAGGTGGGGGGTTCACCTGGGTGGTATGGCCCTTGAGCTCTGCCCGCTCTGTCTCCCAGGTAGCCTTGGCCTTAGCAAATTGTTGCTGAAGCTCCGTCAGACCACGGCGTTCATCCCGGAGCAGCCAGCACAGCTCCTTCAGCGTCACCTTCATGTCGGCCAGTGTCTTGATGTACTCATTGGGCTGCAGACAGAAGGCAAAACCTGAGTCAAGAGCCTCAGGGGGTAGGGAGGGGAATCTGGGCTCAGAGAACTCACCTAGGAGTCCAGCTTGGGACTCCACGAGGCCTCGGGCAAGTCCCACGGCCTCTCTAGGTCATCTCACCCATAACATGGGAATGACAAGCCCAGCCCTGGCTACCTCCTAGGCGACATGAGTCCCAAATCTGACACCAAGAAAAAAACCCCTGCAGTTACAGTAATAATTATTCAGCCTAACTCTGAGCTGGATCATCTGGCTTCTTCAAGGCTCTGCAGCGTCTGGGCCGTGGGTCTTTCTCCTCACTCAGGATCCTCTCTGACACACTGCAGGCCAGATGTGGGGTCTAATTCATGCAGACTCCCTCAGTTTGCCTGACTCGGTCCCAAATCTTCTCTCCTGGGTCCATGCCCTCATTTCCCATCCCTATCCCAGTTCACCGTGTGTGACCCTGGGATCCTGACCCCACTGTTCTCTCTGACTTATGGCTTGATTTGAAGCTTCCTGACCCTAGACCACAAGGCCCCTCTTCAGATGCCTCTAGCTTGATGTCCTTACCCTCACCATGTACCTCCCAAGCCATACTCAATACCAAAACACCTTGCCACACCTTAGCACACACAGTTCTCTTGGTCCAGAATAGTCTTTCCCCCATTCTCTATTAGGTAAACTCCTATACATCCTTCAAAACCCATCATCCATGACCCCTTCACTGTGATGCTGTCCCCTATACTGCAAAGAGAATTACTTGCTGTCTTGCCTATGACCCCACAGTCCATCATCTGGATTCTGTTACTGCCCTGGGATGACCAGGCAATAACCTTCTGCAACTCCAGTATCCAGGAATGGGGTCAGAGAAAGCAGTAGGAATTGATCACTGAGCAGACAAAGGAATGAATGGACACAACAGGATTGCGAAGGGGCTGGAAACACACCGTGTTCTGGGTCCAGCTGTCCCCTGTGCAGGCCTTGTTATCAGAATGCTGAGCGTTTATCTCCTCTTCCTCCATCAGCAGGTACAGCTCCTTCATGCTGTTCACCTGTTTTTTAAAAACCATGCTTAACTGCAGGTGGGAAGTTTTCCCAAATTTTAATTCCAACCTTGGGCACCATGTAGGTCGAGGAGCATGGCCGGACAGTCAGGCCCTCCTAGCCTCCCACGACATCTATTCTGCCCCAAAGACCAGGAAGCATCCCTGAGAGTCACTCTGAAATAACCATGTTGACAGGCTGGGTCAAGGCAGGCACTGCGGTTGAAATGAAAAGGCCACGCGCATTCCCACAATGCTACATAAGGGTGACCAAAGGTTTGGGCAGACAGAAGTGACCTTGCTGGGGGCTTGGATTTATTGTTGATGGATTCTGGGCAAGAGTCCAGGGCCAGCCAAGGAGATCAGGGACCTAGTTCAGGATGGAAATAAGGCAAAAGGGAATGAGTCATCTTCTGTGCTCAAGCAATCCTCCTGCCTCAGCCTCCCAAAATACGGGGATTATAGGTGCGAGCCACCGTGCCCAGCATGATTATGTTTATATCTTATTAATTATGCCTATTTTGGTAAATGTACATATTTCTTAATTATAGGCATATATGTTATGTAATTTTCTGTGTCTATTTTTTTTGAGACGGAGTCTCACTGTGTCACCCAGGCTGGAGTGCAATGGCATGATCTTGGCTCACTGCAACCTCTGCCTTGCAGGTTCAAGAGATTCTCCTGCTTCAGGCTCCCAAGCAGCTGGGAATACCGGTGTGCACCACCGTTCCCAGCTAATTTTTGTATTTTTAGTAGAGATGGGGTTTCACCATGTTGGCCAGGCTGATCTCTAACTCCTGACCTCAAGTGATCTGCCCACCTTAGCCTCTCGAAGTGCTGAGAGATTACAGGCGTGAGCCACCGCACCTGGCCAATTTTCTGTTTATACTCTATTTTTTCCTTTCCTAAAGTAAGTTTCTCTCTCTTTTACTCTAGGATATGGAAATGGCTAGAAAGGTTTTCACCAAATGTGGAGGGTTCAAGTCAGACAAACTGACTTAAAATATAGACTGTGTGGCTTGCAGGTCATTCCCTCAAACTGGGCTTCATCCAGAGGACTGTGAGACTTCCAAACAGGTGAGAGGGCGCCTATGTTTCCAAACGTCACAGAAGACACAGCTTCAGACAAGAGGCCCAAGGCTGATGCTCCCAGGGGCGGCCCTGTGTCAGGTACTGCAGGGCCAGGGCAGCAGGGTGTGGGCCCATAGAATGGCGGTAGGGACTCTCTGAGGCCCTGGGGAGGAGCTGGTGGCCTTCGAGAATGATGAGCTCCACTGAGATAGGGTGATGCAGGGTCTTGCTATACACTCAGGTCTAACTGTCATGCCTGGCTCCTAGGGCATCTGGGCTCCTCTAGAGTACCCTTGATGGCGTACGTGGCAACTTGAGGCATGCCAATGCTCCCTATTTGATCTGGAAAGGGGCCTACAGACAGTAGCCTGGATGAGGAGGGCCAAGCCTGGGCTAGACTCGAGGTACCTGAACCCAAAAGGACAAGGCCAAAGTGAGCAATGTCAACTAAGATGAGTGTGACCAAGGTCTGACATCCTTGTAAGTCCCCTTCTCCTCCCTGCTGCTGTGCTGATGAGAGGAGACAGGGGCTTTGAGCAGCAGAGGGTCCTGCACAGACTGGGGCACAAATGGGCCAGGTGGGTCCTTTCTAAGCTTCATACATTCCCAAAGCTCTGCCCCCACACGTTTCCTGCCACATCCTAATACCACCTGTACTATCACCAGTGTTTTTAAGCCAGCCTATTCCCTCTTGTTAAATAAACATATCTTTCGGCCGGGCATGGTGGCTCATGCCTGTAATCCCAGCACTTTGGGAGACCAAGGGGGATGGATTACTTGAGGTCAGGATTTCAAGAGACCAGCCTGGCCAACATGGAGAAAACCTGTCTTTACTAAAAATACAAAAATTAGCTGGGTATGGTGCCACGTGCCTGTAATCCCAGCTACTTGGGAGGCTGAGGCAGAATTCCTTGAACCCGGGAGGTGGAGATTGCAGTGAGCCAAGATTGTGGCACTGCACTCCAGCCTGGGTAACAGAGTGAGACTCTGTCTCAAAAAAAAAAAAAAATTCTGAGAAGGGGCCCAGGGGAGCCTCCCAGGGCACTGAATAAAAATGTATACCTGTACCTGATGCTACTACAAAACTAGATTCCTACATTCACCTCGATACTGCTGCCTCTGAGGACCCTGTGTTAAAGACCTGCCAGCCCCAAGGATCCTTTCTGCTATTGAGGCCGGGACCAAGCGTGTCATCTTCCTCATGGTACCCCCAGCAAGCACCCTCCACATGCCCAGTAAAGAGCAACGATGGCCAGGTGCGGTGGCTAACACCTGTAATCCCAGTACTTTGGGAGGCTGAGGCGGGCGGATCACATGGTCAGGAGTTCGAGACCAGCCTGGTCAATATGGTGAAACCCCATCTCTACAAAAATTAGCAGGGCATGGTGGCAGGCGCCTGTAATCCCAGCTACTCGGGAGGCTGAGGCAGGAGAATTGCTTGAACCCGGGAGACAGACAGAGATTGCAGTGAGCCAAGACTGCGCCACTGCACTCTGGCCTGGGCGACAGAGTGAGACTCCATCTCAAAAAAAAAAAAAAAAAGGAGCAACGAAGGCAGGGAAGGAAGCCTGCATGCTGATGGCAGGTATGCGAGCCTAGGAGCTGTGTCAAATCCAGCTGGGCGTCCCTTCCCTGTCCCTCTCTCCCCAGCCCACACTCCCAGTCCCAGTCCCAGGCCCAATCTTACCTCGAGGAAGTCATCCCCCTCGCTGGGCAAAACCTTGCCCTGCCGCCAGCGCTTGAGGAACCACCTGAGCTTCATGAAGAGCAGCAAGAAGTTGTGCTTGAACTGCTGGGACTCCTGCACCAGCATGTTCTTCTCCTGGCTCCAGAATTTCTGCTCCAGCCTCCGCTGGAGGCTCAGACTCTGCAGCTCAAACTCCCGCCTCAGGAGCGCCCTCTGCTGGTCCTCTTTCAGCTGCCGGGGGACAAGAGCTTGAGCAACCCCAGGGCCCTGCCCTCTCCCCGACCCCTTTCTGGGCCCCTGGACAGGGGCAGGGAGGAAAGTCTGGGTGGTGCCTGTGAGTGATCCCTGCCGGGGATCCCACCACACGTGGCGCAGTCTATTCAGATGAGCACCGCCCTCTGCTACTGCAGCCACAGTGACACATCACTGAAGGAGCTGGGATTTGACCCTGGCTCTGACTAAAAAGCCATGACATCATATACTGAGCACCTCCTGGGAACCAAATGTCTCACGTGGACTCTCATGTTCAGTGAGGAACCTGCGAGGGTGAGCAATGATAGCAGGGAGGGGTGACGTGTGGAGAGCAAAGGGCGTGCCAGGGTTGAGGATGGCTGATGACTAGGCAACACCCTAGGAAAAAATGCAGAGTCACGGCTAACAGAGGGACCTGGATTAGAGGCCCAGCCCCGCTACGCTCTGGATGTGCAACCCTGGGCAGAGCACTCTGGCTCTCTGGGCATCAGTTTCCCCATCTGCAAAACGGTGATAAGGGAGGGCACAAGAATTAAAAGACATAATGGGTGGAAAGTGCATTGGACAGGCCCAGCACACAGAAAGGGCTTAACAAATGTTATTCCAGAACTATTATCTTGACTAGAAGCCAGGTCTGATGAGGGCACCATTTCATAAATGGGAAACTGAGGTCCTGAGAGAAAACAGGACTGGCCCCAGGTCCCACAGGCAGCCAATGATAGTCCTGTTACACAGCTAATGCACAATGGCACGTGCAATAACATCCCAGCAGGGCAAAGGGGCTGAAGACTCAGTTTTCCCTTAATTCTTTCATTCCCTTTTTTTTTTTTTTGAGATCACTCTGTCACCCAGGCTAGACTGCAGTGGGACGATCTTGGCTCACTGTAACCTCTGCCTCCTGGGTTCAAGCGATTCTCTTGCCTCAGCCTCCCGAGTAGCTGGGATTACAGGCGTGCACAAGCATGCCTGGCAAATTTTTGTATTTTTAGTAGAGGCGGGGTTTCACCATGTTGGCCAGGTTGGTCTCAAACTCCTGACCTCAAGTGATCTGCCTGCCTCGACCTCCCAAAGTGCTGGGATTACAGGTGTGAGCCACCACGCCCAGCCTCCCCTGACATTCTTGACTTCAGAGGGCCCATAGATCCTCAAGGCCTCTGCTTCCAGCTCAAAGAGGCTGTAGGAATAGCTGCCTGGAAAGTGCTGGGCACCACGCACCTGGACCATTTTCTGGTTGAAATTGTCGGCCTCCTCCTTTCGCAGCTGCCGCTCCTGGGAGAGCTGCTCTTGCAAGCCTCGGAGGCTGTCGTGGGCCTCAGCCAGCACCAGCTGCAGCTCCTTGATCTGCGGTGTGGACAGGTGACACAGATAATGAGGAGGGAGAGAGAGGAAGAAGTGGATAGAAATTGGGATCTCAGGATGACAGTGGTAGGGGAACGATGGGAAGTTGGACCCAAACTGTCCAAATACAAATCAGGCAGAATGCCTGTCCCCACCTTAGAGGGTCGTCATGATGATTAAATGAAACAGTACATATCAAATCTGGCTTTTGTTACCAGTGGAACTTGATCTTTTCTCTTTGAAATTTATCTTAATAAGGTACTGGGGAAACTAAGTTTGATTCACAAAGATGTTCATTGTTTCATTGTTTATAATTGCAATATTTTAGAGACAACTTAGATATGAAATGATGGGACTTAAAAGACGTTTAATGGATCTATACATATGTAACAATCCATTCAGGGGTACTCTTAAGGACAATGTCCTTATTTTATGTATGTTATACTTCAACAGAAAGTAGAAAAACAAAACCAAAAAAGCTATAGACCTCCATAGAAAAACATATAAAGGACATGGACACACTAAATGTAACCAGTGGGAACTATGTGAAGACCTTCTGACCTCCGACCTTCACCCTCCCTCCCCTCCCTCCCTCCCTCCCTCCCTCCCTTCCTTCCTTCCTTCTTTCCCTTCCCTCCATACCTCTTCTCTCTCTCTGTCTCTCTCTCTCTCTCTCAGTGGAGTTTTGCCAGACTAGAGCGCGATCTTGGCTCACTGCAACCTCTGCCTCCCAGGTTCAAGCAATTCTCCTGCCTCAGCATCTCAAGTAACTGGGATTACAGGCGCCCGTCATCACGCCTGGCTAATTTTTATATATTTTTGGTAGAGACAGGATTTTGCCATGTTGCCCAGGCTCATCTTGAACTCCTAGGCTTAAGCAATCTGCCCACCTGGGTCTTCCAAAGTGCTGAAATTACAGGTGTGAGTTACAGTGCCTGGCCCCAGAACTCCTACATAAAACATTCCTAGGTATGGCAAATGTCCCTCTGTGAAAGTAAACATTCATTATATGGTCAATAATATGATGATTTGGCAGTAGAAGGCACAGTGACTTGAGGTATATCTTCTATATCTGTTTTGCATTAAAAACTTTTGCACGGCTACATACCATCTGCTCCCTGGTATCCTCCTTGAACTCAGTGTTCAACAGCACTGGGCAATTATCACTGCTCAATAAAGAGTGGCTGAATGAAACAAATAATTGAATGTGTGCAGGAAATTATTTTTTCTACAGGTAAGCCTATAGAATAGGCCTATTTCCTGGCAGGGCATGGTAGTTCACGCCTGTAATACCAGCACTTTGGGAGGCCGAGATGGGAGGTCACTTGAGCCCCAGAGTTTGAGACCAGCTTCCTGGGCAACATGACAAAACCCTGTCTCTACTAAAAATATGAAAATTAGCTGGGCATGGTGGCACACGCCTATAGTCCCACCTAATCAGGAGGGCTGAGGCATGAGATTCATTTGAACTCAGGAAATGGAGGTTACAGTGAGCCAAGATCATACCACTGCACTCCAGACTAGATGACAGAGCAAGACTCAGTAAAAAAAAAAAAAAAAGAAAAAGAATAGGCCTATTTCCTTTTCTTGGAAAATGAGAACTAAGTTATCTCAGTTTTTTCTCTTTTTGCCATGGCTTCCAGGAGGCTCACTTAGAGAGTCTGATCCATCAGCTTCAAGTGAGCTTCTCCTTCCTACATAGTCATGGGCTGGCCTTCCTGGGACCACAGAGTTGTCTTCCAAGAGATGCTTAGAAAGGTGCTCAGGCTGGAAAATACATAGGACTCTGCAAGGTTCAGGGTTTCAGAGATACTCCACCCAGTCCATAAGAGCCTTTTCCTGCTTCAGGCTCATTATGAAGAGCAAGGAGAAGCTCAGTAGGCTTAGAAGGGGCTCAGAACTACCCAGAATTCCCTGAGGATCAAAGAATCCTAGCAATTCGATAGCCACCATTCACTCTAACCCTCCCATGTTACCGATGGGGAAGCTGTGGCCAGAAGGTAGAAACCTGTCCACGGTCACACAGGAACACTGGCAGAACTGAGACTTGAAGTCAGGTCAAGTCTGAATCCCACAGATGTGTCATTATCATCATAATCATCATCCTCCTCCTCATCCTCACCCAATGTGGGCCAGGCCTTAAGCTATGGCTTTTCATGTATTTAATCCTTTCAACAACCCTATGAGGCACCTTCATTCTACAGGTGAGAAAATTGAGAATCAGAGAGGTAAGATGACTTATCCAAGATCTCACAGCCAGTAAAGAGTGGATCCACAATTGAAACTCAAACTGCCTGACTACAGAGACTGCTGCCTTCCTGCTACATAAATGAGTAGTTCCATTAAATTACATAAATTGTTAAATTCCCAGTGGAATTTAATACAGAAAAAATAGTTTATGAAGATGAGTTTATAAGTTTCCTTGGAACACGCCATGAGAATGTCCCAAATTTCCTTATTTCCCCAAACCCATATCCTCACCAGCTAAGTGATATATGCACCACTCTGCTTTTGACAGGCCTCAGTCACTTTCCTCCTACCCAATCCCCTGCTTGCTCAGGCCTAGACCCACCTCAGAGGCATAGGAATCATTGTCTTCAGCTCGGTAAGGCCTGAAGCTCCGGCTGAGGTCAGGCTTAGAGTCCAAGTCACCAGTGCGGAAGGCCTCTCGGATCCTGGGTTCCCATTCCGGCAGGTCCCTGAAGTCAGGTGGCTGCACCCAGAGGCACAGGCAGAACAAACCAAATATCACCATGGGGAGGGGCCCGAGGGGTGCCAGAAACACCCACCCCAGGCCTCTGCACTCCCTAAGACACTTGAACCACCCATCTGAGGGCTAGGACCCTGGTAGATTCGCCTCTGCAACCCAGACCCAGCCCTGGCTGGGGCACTGCTGCCATTCAGTGAATGCTTGCAGAAAGGATGAATGATTAGGTCAGTGGAAAGTGATTTTGTGAATGTGTGTCTTGTGCACAAACCTTCTGAGTCAGCCCCAACTGTCCTATCACATGTGTGACCTCTGTTCATCCCTCTTTCAAGAAGAACCAAGAGGGAGATAACAGCAGTCTATGGGCACAGTGGCACATGCCTGTAATTCTATCTACAATTTGAGGCTGCAGCAAGCTGTGATCATACCATTGCCCTCCAGCCTGGGCAACAGAGCAGGACTGTTTCTTAAAAAAAAAAAAAAAAGGCAGTGTGCTTGCTTAAACAAGTAAGATGAAACTGGATCAACAGGTCTTGAGTTAAACAAATTATGGCACATATCCACTGTATAGTTGTTAAAAAGAAAGTGCTAAATCTCAGAAGGGCGCGATGGCTCACACCTGTAATCCCAGCACTTTGGGAGGCCGAGGCGGGTGGATCACCTGAGGTCAGGAGTTCAAGACCAGCCTGGCCAACATCGCGAAACCCCGTCTCTACTAAAAACACAAAAATTAGCCAGGTGTGGTGGTGCAGGCCTGTAATCCCAGCTACTTGGGAGGCTGAGGCAGGAGAATCACTTGAACCTAAGAGGTGGAGGTAGCAGTGAGCTGAGATCGTGCCACTGCACTCCAGCCTGGGTGACAGAGTGAGACTCCGTCTCAAAAAAAAAAACAAAAAAAAAAAAGAAAGAAAGAAAAAAAGAAAGTGCTAAATCGCTCTCTTTCCCTGGAAATGAAAAGTTCCCTGCCATTGCTCTGAGGATGAAAATCAAATCTCCCCCATGCTCAGTGCAGTCCAGCTTCACGTTGTCTCTTCACTCAGCACCCTGGACACACCACGCTCCTTCTGCCTCTGATCTGAGCTGTGCCTTTGTACAGGCTATTTCCTCTGCTGAAAACACTGTTCCCCCAGCCATTCATCCCTCTGACCTCTGGTCAGATCAGAGGCCCTCCCTCAGCACAGGGTCTAGGTCAAGTTCCTTGTTCATAAAACCATGTACCTTTCCTTCAGATTCCTCTCTCAGTGTCTAATTGCACATTCACTGACATGATATTTTGGGTGACTCTGCCCCACTGGATGATAAGGGCCATGAGAGGGGGAATCATATCTGTTTTTGCTAATCATGACACCTTCAGCAGTAAGCACAAAAACTGTGTGAACAACAGACAAGCATCATAAATGAACAAACTGATACACTGTGTAAAAAATATAAGTTGTATAGTAACAATAGATATCAAACAATCTAGGTGGAAAAACAAATATATGATACATATGTAGACAATGATTTAGATGGGTAGGCAGCCAAGGATGAAATATTTTAGATCCACTTCACTAGACACACAAAAATACTGACCATTTAAAATGTGACTATCAGGCCATGCACAGTGGCTCACACCTATAGTCCTAGCACGTTGGGAGGCTGAGGCTGGTAGATCACTTGAGCTCAGGAGTTCAAGACCAGCCTGGGCAATATGGCGAGATCCCATCTCTACAAAAAAATTTTTAAATTATGGCCAGGCACAGTGGCTCACGCCTGTACTCCCAGAACTTTGGGAGGCAAAGGCGGGCCGATCACTTGAGGTCAGGAGTTCGAGACCAGCCTGGCCAACATGGTGAAACCCCATCTCTACTAAAAATACAAAAATTAGCCAGGTGTGATAGAGGGCGCCTGTAATCACGGCTACTTGGGAGGCTAAGGGAGTAGAATCGCTTGAACCTGGGAGTTGAAGGTTACAGTTAGCCGAAATTATGCCACTGCATTCCAGCCTGGGTGACTCCGTCTCAAAAAATAAAAAATAAAAATTAGCTGGGTGTGGTGGTGCTCACTTGTAGTCTCAGGTACTCAGGAGGGTGACGGGTGAGAATGGCTAGAGCCCAGGATATCAAGGCTGCAGTGAGCTGAGATTGCACCACTGCACTTCAGCCTGGCTAGCAGGGAGAGACCCTCTCTCAAGAAAAACAAAACAAAACAAAGGAAAAAAATAAATAATAGGATCTGTGCATGAGACACCTTACCTGAAAGTCTGAGCCAAGGTCTTTTGCCAGAAGAATCTCCTTGGAGAGCCCCTGGGAGCCCAAGGGGGGCAGTGATGAGAAGGACTCCTGCTGCTCCTTGACAGAGTCCCCGAGGACTGCGTCTGCCTTCCGGGTGAAGGCGTTCAGCTCCTGCTGCAGCACGCTCAGGCGCACCAGGATGGCATGGATGAGCTTGGTGTCCCTGGGGCCCTCGCTGTTGTCGGGGGCCTCGTGCAGCCGGAAGTCAGCACACTCATTGTCCAGACACAGTCGGAGGCTAGCTGAGAAGCCATTGGCATCAGCCACCAGGACATCGATGGCCTTACTGACCAGGGCAGCCTGCTCCCTCAGCCCAGGCAGCGCCTCGGCCTCCCTGGCTCTGCAGAGTCGGGCCGCATGGGACTCGTGTGTCTCGCCCAGGGGAGCAGGCACACACTGGGCAGAGTCCCCGGCCTCGGCGTCCGTCTCCAGCATGGGCCGCGTACTCTGGCAGGAGGCGAGGTCACAGCGCTGGAGGTTGGAGAGGAGCACGCGGTTCTCGTACTGCAGCTTCTTGACCTTGCCGCTGAGCTCGCCGATCTGCAGCTTGGCGGCCGCCAGCTCCTCCTGCGAAGGTTCGCTGAGCACGGAGCAACTGTCCTCCGACAGCGCCACGTCCAGCTCGTGCTCCGAGCGGAACTTGGCCAGCTCGTTCAGCAGCAGCTTGTTCTGGTCCTCAAGCTCAGCAGAAGAGCGCCGCAGCAGCTCAGCCTCCTCTTCCACGAACTGCAGGTGTCGCCGCAGCTCTGCCAAGCTCTCCCCGCACTCGCCGCCACCCAGCGCAGAGAAGGCCAGGCGTGCCTCAGGCCCCCCACAGCCACCTCCGTGATCCTTCATGTCGTCCATCTCAGCCCGCAGGCCTCGGTTCTCCACCTCCAGCTCCACGATGCGGCGGCTCAGCAGATTGGCTTCCTCCTCCACCAGCTTCAGGTGCACCTTCAGCTCGGTCTCCCGAGAGTGGGGGGCATCGGCCAGCTCCTCGGCTGACAGTGCGCTGTCCAGGTCCCCATAGAGCGACCGGTACTTCAGCAGCTCCTCCTTCATGCTGTCATTCTCCTTGGCAAGCTTAGTGAGCTTCTTGCACATGAGGGCCGACTCCTCCTTTGCAAAGTGCAGCTGGCATTTCAGGTCTGCACTGTCCTCCTGGGGCCACGGGGACAGACACAACCCAGGAAGGTTAGTGCTGAGAGGCTCAGTACCAGCCACGGCATTTTGGGGAGCACTAACTATGTGCTGGGAACACAGGGGTGAATCAGACACAGCCAGACCCTCAAGGAGGTAAGGGTCCGGGGGAGATGTAGAGGGGTAGACGTTGAAATGAGAGCAAGGATGGGGCGCCACACATAGCCTGGGAGTCCAGGAGCAGGTGACATATTGATGAGCAACTGCTGCTACTACAGCTTCATCAGTAAAATGCAGCAGTAACATTACCTCCCTCCCAGAGCCACAGAGGGGATTAAATGAGCTAAGGATGAAAAGGGCCTGGCATTCTGACAATCCCGTACCACTAGGAGCTAATGGTATGTGGCCTTTGCTGCATTTAGTAGTACTTTATCCAATCCTTCTAATGAACCCCCAAGACAGGGATAGATGGGGAATGGAGCCCAGAACTCAAAATGACTCACCCCAATCACATGGCAGTCAAGTGGCAGAGCCAAGATTCAAGCCTTGGTCTCCAACTGTAGACCTTTGGATTTGACTGTAGGGCTGCTTGCTAAGTTCCTGGCTGGGGTGGGGAGTGAGTATCTAAACATCTAAGAACCATGGGCTCAGGATGTGGTTTTGGGAAATAAAGTGGGCAGTGAAACTAAGAAAATGAGCAAGGGGGCTGGGCGCAGTGGCTCACAACTGTAATCCCAGCACTTTGGGAGGCCAAGGCAGCTGGATTGCTTGAGGCTAGGAGTTCGAGACCAGCCTGGCCAGCATGGTGAAACTCTGTCTCTACTAAAAATACAAAAATTAGCCAGGTGTGGTGGTGCACACCTGTAGTCCCAGCTACTTGGGAGGCTGAGGCATGAAAATCGCTTGAACCTGGGAGGTAGAGGTTGCAGTGAGCCGAGATTGTGCCACTGCACTGCAGCCTGGGCAAGAGAGTGAGACTCTGTCTCAAAAAAAAAAAAAAAAAGAAAGAAAAAAAGAAAAGAAAATGAGCAAGGGGAGGACAGGGCAGAATATGGGATCCCCAGGCCACTTAGAGTCAGGCTCAGGTCTTCAGAATAAAACCTTCCTACGGGGGCTGCTGGGAATTACCTGCACTGAAGGCTTCTTATCGGCCTTCCCCAGGGAGCGGGTTCCTCTTTTCTTCAAGGAATGCTGAAGGGAGAATTAAAAAAAAAAAAAGTCAGGACTGAGAGCTCACAGGGTGATGCACATGCAGATAGCTGTCACAGTGCCCAGGGTCCAGGGAGGGCCCCAGTCCCCAGGCCACCCCAACCTGACGGCACTGACTGTTGAGTAAGAGGAGCCCTCCAGATCACCCAGTGAGCAGCAATGGTAGACAGGCCAGAAACACTGGAGATGATTCTGAAAACACCGGCTCAGGGCTCCTCCCCTGTAGCCCATTCCCATGTGTGACTCAGTTGGCCTCGGCTAAGACTTGGAAAGCTGTGTTTCTGTTCTTGCTTGTCTTTCATCAAAGGATTTCCTGAGCACCTATCATGCGCCAGGTAGGTAGGTGTACAGAACACAGCAGTGAACCAGGGAGGATGTTGTGGTGCTTTGCCCAGATTCCGCTTCGGAACTGAGACACTCATTGCCAGAGCTGAGACCTCAAAGCTGAGTACCCCTCCCAGCGGCAGCCATTGGTTGAGGGGAACCACCTTGTCCAAGGGCAGGTGCCATCCGTGGATGGAGCCCACATCCAGGGACGGGTCCATGACCTCTTGCCTCAGCTCTACAGGGAGGGCCATCCTAGCTCCAGAGCTCCCCCATGGGATCTACTGGGATCACTGGCGTAATTCAGCTTCCAGCTCTGCCTCACTCCATGTGGTGTTGTTCCCAAAGAGACTCTTCCATAAAGCTCAGTAGGCAAATCTCCACCTCAGAGAAAATCCTGTCCTCGTGAAACTGACATCTAGTGGGAACTTTAATTTAGAATGAATACTAATGGATAAAATGAATATGAGGGCTGGATATGGTAGCTCATACCTGTAATCCAACACTTTGGGAGGCTAAGACAGGAGGATTGCCTGAGGCCAAGAGTTCGAGACCAGCCTGGGCAACATAGCAAGACCCTGTCTCAAAAAACAAATCCAGAAGCTGGCCAGGCATAGTGACTCCTGCCTGTAATCCCAGTACTTTGGGAGGCTGAGGTGAGAGGATTGCTTGCGTTGAGGAGTTTGAGACCAGCCTGGGCAACACAGCAGGACTCTGCCTCAAAAAAATAAGATGTTTAAAATCCAGAAGCAATAGAGGAAAATATAAATACATTTGATTACACAAGCAAATTCTGCATGGAAATAAAAACACCCTAAGAAAAGTAAAAACATAAATGACAAACTCTGAAAAAATATCTGTAATGTATAACACCAACAAAGGGTTGATATCCTAAATATGGAAAGAGTTTCACAAACAGAGCATTAAAAAGGTCACCAGACCTGTAGGAAAATAGGCTAGAGATACGAAAAACAGTTCACAGGAAAAGAAAGGCAAATGAATCATGGCACACGAAGATATCAAGGCACAAGAAGATATCCAACCCCGCTCCTGTTAGATAAATGCAAATTAAAATTACACTGAGATACCGTTTCTCACCTATCAGACTGGCAAAAATCCAAATATCTGACGACATATTCTATTGCTGAAGCTATGGAGAAACAAAAAGGTTCATAAATTGTTGGCAAGAATGCCAAATGGCACAAGCCCTACAGAGGGAATTGGAGGAAATGTTACAATAACAATTACTGAAGTTTCTCAATGTTTAAAGAAGTCATTCAATTAGATGCACGATTCTATTGAGCACTTCCTCCCAAGAGAGGAGGGGTGATTCATGGTGGTGGTGTATGTATAAAACCATGCTTACAGGTTGTTTTGACTTTTCAAGGTGGGCTGGTATATTTCTGAAAATGGCCCCAGGTGATTTGGATACACGCTTGCTCCCATGCCCGCCTCTCACACCCCATCCCTGAAAGTGACAGCCACTAATCTAATCCGAGTCCCATTTTTCTGAAACCAAGAGAGAGGGGCAGGGACTTGTCCAAGGTCTCACAGCACACCCACAGCTCACCTGGGACCAGTTCTTGACATAGCTCTTAATCAAATTCCAAAGAGTTGGTAGGAAAAAATGTGCCTTCGCTGATGAGGGCCAGAGTATAGCTAGCACAGTGGTTCTCAACCTGGTACACATGAGAATTACTTAAAAAAAAAAAAAAAAACTCGTGGTCTAGGGTAGGCCTGAGACGTCAGTATTTTTAAATGCTTTCAGGTAATTCTGAAATGCAGGTCGGATCCACTGTGACAGGCAAGGAGAGCTCCAGATGGACCCTTAAGTACAGAGTATCTGAGAGCCCAGTCAAATCCTAAAGAGACCTTTTGAAATGCAAATGAGGCAGGAAGGCAGAGGCTGATATTTCAGACGCTGGGTGCCAAGAACCAGGAGCCAGTATTTGAGAAGTGCTGACCTGGGAGCTTTCAAAAGCTGGAAGGGAAGAGGAGGAAACAGGGCTATGGGTCAGAAAACGAGTCCTTCCACAAGAGCCAGGAGGCAGCAGACAAGTGCAGCCAGTGGGGCCCTGGACAGGGCACACAGAAGCAGACCCCGTGCAGAGTGCAAGGTGGGGGCTCTGGGCTCAGACCATCAGGCTGTGGAACGATCTGGGCCCGCCTATTATAAGCTGAGTGGGAAGGGCTGTGGCCTCAGCTGGGAGTTGAACCCTGGGGCCCTTGCGACCCTGAGTTTATGATCCCTGGGTGAACCCTTTCCTCTCCCTGAAATTCCATTTTCTCATTTATAACATTGGACCATGGATTAGGTGACCAGAGCCCCGCCAAGGACCACAGACTCCCTGGAGGAAGGAAGTGAAGTGACAGAGAGGAGAACCAGGGGTCTCCACAGGTACCAAGGGGTCAGGCATCACATGTGAATGAATGAGATCACCTAAAAGCCATTCAAAGGACTGAGCGATCATGAGATTCACTGACATGGGAAAGTCTCCCAGACACTCTGTTAAGGGAAAGAAGTAACCAGCAAAACAAAACCTATAACCCAAATATGTCCACTAACTTTAGAATGGATAAAAAAAAATGTGGTCTATCCACACAACATAATATTTACTCAGCCATAGAAAGAAGAAAGAGGCTGGGTGCAGTGGCTCACGCCTGTAATCCCAGCACTTTGGGAGGCTGAGGCGGGCGGATCACCTGAGATCAGGAGTTCGAGACTAGCAACATGCAGAAACCCTGTCTCTACGAAAAATACAAAATCAGCCAGGCGTGGTGGCACATGCCTGTAATCACAGCTACTTGGGAGGCGGAGGTTGCAGTGAGCCGAGAGCGTGCCATTGCACTCCAGCCTGGGCAACAAGAATGAAACTCCGTTTCAAAAAAAGAAAGAAAAGAAAGAAAACAAAGAAAGAAAAGAAAGAAAGGAAGAAAGAAATGGCTGGGTGTGGTGGCTCACGCCTGTAATTCCAGCACTTGTGGAGGCGGATGCGGGTGGATCACCTGAGGCCAGGAGTTTGAGACCAGCCTGGCCAACATAGTGAAAATGCATCTCTACTAAAAATACAAAAAATTAGCCGGAAGTGGTGACAGGCACCTGTAATCCCAGCTACTAGGGAAACTGAGGCAGGAGACTTGGTTGAACCCGTGAGGCAGTGGTTGCAGTGAGCTGAGATCATACCACTGCACTCCAGCCTGGGCAACAGAGCAAGACTGTCTCAAAAAAAAGAGTTTCAAAATCTATAGAAACCTGCATTGTATGAGACTAGAGAAAGGCCTGGAAAGATACAAAGCAAACTGCTGATGCTGGGTCCGGCTGAGGAGTCGAACTGAAGGCTTTCTTCTTTAATGTAAGGGTTTTATTATTTCTATTATTTTTGAATAGATAACAAAGTCACATGGTTCAACATTCAAAAAGTACATAAAAGAATATAGTGAACCCAGTCACCCAGTTATCCTGCCCAAGGCAACCAATGTAACTAGAGCGCTGCAGCTTGTCCTTAGAGGTATGCTAGGTATGCATCTGTGTGTTTTTCTAATGATATTTTTGCTTCACTGAGTTTGTATTACTTTTTTAGATTTAAAAAAAATGCATATTCTGGCCAGACGCGGTGGCTCACGCCTATAATCCCAGCACTTTGGGAGGCTGAGGCGGGTGGATCACCTGAAGTCGGGAGTTCAAGACCAGCCTAACCAACATGGAGAAACCCTGTCTCTACTAAAAATACAAAAAAAAAATTAGTGGTGCATGCCTGTAATCCCAGCTACTTGGGAGGCTGAGGCAGGAGAATCACTTGAACCCAGGAGGCAGAGGTGGCAGTGAGCTGAGATCGCGCCATTGCACTCTAGCCTGGGCAACAAGAGCGAAACTCCGTCTCAAAAACAAAAATAAAAACAAAAACAAAACAAACAAAATGCATATTCTTAGCTGGGTGTTGTGGCACGTGCCTGTAGTCCTAGCTACTTGGGAGGCTGAAGTGGAAGAATCACTTAAGCCTGGGAGGCAGAGGTTACACTGAGCCAGGATCACATCCCTGCACTCCAGCCTGGGCAATAGAGCCAGACCTTGTCTCCAAAAAAGAAAAAAAGCATATTCACATTTACATTTAAATACACATATATGTATACATAGAAAAACTTATTGGAAGTATATGCACCTCCCCATCCACACAGAAATTCCCTATGGCTTATCTGAATCTTCTAATCTTTTTCTGCTTGCTAAGTATGTACTACTATCTATCGGGGGGGAGGGAAAAGTCATTATAAAAGTCTTTTAAAATATACTTTCCCCAAGAAGTCACCAAACACCTTTCTAGCAGGCAGAGAAAAGGTGTGAATGAGCTGAGTGGCTTGAATCTCACCAGAAAGCAGGGCAGTGGGCAGAGGAGACGAGTTCCACCCTTTTCTGGTGGGACCTGACACTTCCTCCACCTTACCTAAGCCATGTGGGTTCCCACACAGCCCTGCCATTCTGGAGGGAAACAAGGCGGGCTCAGAGTGCACAAAGACCTTCCTCCCCTCTGCAGGGCAGTAGCTGGCCAGGCGGCTGGGGGGCTGCCACCCCTGAAGAAAGCCAGGGCCTGTCAGAGCCCCTTTGTGGAGCCCCCAGGGATGAAGTCAGTCTCTGCCCAAGAGGCAGATGTTCTGGCTCTGGGCCTTGAGAGGGTGGGACAGGGCAGGGTGGTGCCTGGACACCAGCAGGAATGCAGTCGCAAGGCCCGGGGACATGCCCAGCCCTGAGGACAAACTGTGGCCTGGCATGCAACAGGGGCTTCCCCACTCGCCAGCAACTCATAAGGCTGTCTTTGAGCAGCCAGGGTGGTGCCTCCAAGCATCCCTGGTCTACAGGCTTCTAGGAGAAGCCTGAGCTATGTTCTCCCTTGTCTTTCCTTCAGCCCAGGAGAGAGCTGCCTGAGCACGGCTCTGGAGGGGCCTCTGCACTCAAACACCTTCCTGCCCCACTCTGGCCAAGAAACAAAGGCCAACCTTCCAAGGAACAAAATGAACCTTCTGCCAAAACAGCGGGGCAGATTTTCACCAAATCTGGAGGAGATGTTTGGAAAGGTCTCACTGAAAGCATAGACTGTGCTTCAGGTACAAAATTTACTCTTGATTCTTTTTTTTTTTTTTGAGACAGGGTCTCACTCTGTCACCCAGGCTGGAGTACAGTGGCATGATCTCGGCTCACTGCAACCTCTGTCTCCCAGGTTCAAGCAATTGTCATGCCTCAGCCTCCTGACCAGCTGAGACTACAGGCATGCACCAACCACATCTGGCTACTTTTTTGTATTTTTTGTAGGAACTGGATGTCACCATGTTGCCCAGGCTGGTCTCAAACTCCTGAACCCAAGTGATCCACCTGCCTCGACCTCCCAAAGCGTTGGGATTACAGATAAAAGCCACTGTGCCTGGCCTACTCTAGATTCTAGAAGGAAACCAGGGTTGGGGGTGCACCTCAAAGATTTAGGCTCATTCTTCCTCCAGAGTGGCTGAAATGGCCACAGAGAGAGGCCATGTGACTCTTGGTTAGGGAGAGATCATTTGGGGAAGAAAACAAAGAGTGGTTTAAACATTGGCCCCAAATCAAATGTCACAAGGACAGATGGAGCCAACTGCACGTGAAGATTGGCAACGTAGCTGCTCTTTTCCTGGGCAACTGGCAGCTCTAGACAGAGAGCTCCTTGCCAGAGGCAGCAGAAATGTATTTATTTAACTAAGGCAAATGCTTCTCCAGACCCGCAGCCCTCACGGTGGTTGTGGCAGTAACGAAAATAATAAGTCCTTAGTCTGTGTTAAGCACTTTACTTGCTTGTCTTGTTTAATTTTCACAAACACCTCTGAGAAGTAGGGATAATATTCCAATTTTATAAATAAACAAACTGGGTTGGGTACGATGGCTCATGCCTGTAATCCCAGAACTTTGGGAAGCCGAGGCGGGCAGATCACTTGAGTCCAGGAGTTTGAGATCAGCCTGGGCAACATAGCGAGAGACCCCATCTCTTTAAAAATTACAAAATTAGCCAGGTGTGGTGGCGTGCACCTGTAGTCCCAGCAACTTGGGATGGTGAGGCGGGAGGATCTCTTGAGCCCGGAAGTGTGAGGCTGCAACAAGCCATGATCGTGCCACTACACTCTAGCCTGAGTGACACAGCAAGACTCTTGTCTCCCCCAATAATAATAATAAAATAAATAAACAAACTAAGCACTAGAGCAGTTATATCATTTCCCCAAAGGTTACAGTCACTTGCGAGTAAGTGCCAAAGCCGGAAAAAAGGTAGAACCGGGCTTTGAACTATCAGCCCCTTCCTAGCCCACCAGGTAGGAAATCTGGATGAGAAGGCTGTGCCAGGGAGGGAAGCAGTCACTGGAGTGGGCAGCCTCTTCCAGGATTCTGAAGACACAACAGGGTCCTAGGAAAGCAAGCGTGGGGCAAGGAGTGTAGGAGCAACACCAGAAAAGTCAGTGTGAGTTTGGGAGAGGTAGAGTCCTGGGTTTGAATCCCATCTTTGTCTTTCCCCAGTCGAGTCTACATCCTGCGGTTCTACTCCCTGGATCTACACAAGAGAACACACACAGAATCTCAGAAATGCGCACATGAATGTTCCCAGCAGCATTATTCATAGTAGCCAAAACAACCCAGATAAATGGACAAATCTAATGTGGTTATATACCCACACAATGGATGATTACTCAGCCATAAAGAGGAATGAGGTCCTGCTACATTCTTCAACATGGATGGATAAACCTTGAAAACCTGATGCTAAGTAAAAGAAGCCAGTCACCAAAGACTCCATTTGGATGAAGCATCCAGAACAGGCAAATCCAGAGACACAAAGCGGACGAGTGGTTGTGGGGGCAAGAGGGAAAGGGGGAGTGGGGACTGACTGTTCACAGGCATGAGGTTACTTTTTGGGGCCATGGAAATGTTCTGGAATTAGATAAAAGTGACGCTACACAACATCATGAATATAATAAAAATCACTGAATTGTACACTTTTTTGTTTTTATTTTTATTATTATTTTTTCAGACAAGGTCTCGCTCTGTCACCCAGACTGGAGTACACTGGCGTGATCTCGGCTCACTGAAACCTCCGTTTCCCAAGCTCAAGTAATTCTCCCACCTCAGCCTCTTGAGTAGCTGGAACCACAGGCTTGTGCCAAATGTCCAGCTAATTTTTAAAATTTTTGTAGAGATGGGGGTCTTACTATATTGCCCAGGCTGGTCTCAAACTCCTGGGCTCAAGCAATCGTCCTGCCTCGGCCTCCCAAAGTGCTATGCCTGGTCTGAATTGTACACTTTTTTTTTTTTTTTTTTTTGAGACAGAGTCTCGCTATGTCGCCCAGGCTGGAGTGCAGTGGCCGGATCTCAGCTCACTGCAAGCTCCGCCTCCCGGGTTTACGCCATTCTCCTGCCTCAGCCTCCCGAGTAGCTGGGACTACAAGCGCCCGCCACCTCGCCCGGCTACTTTTTTATATTTTTTAGTCGAGACGGGGTTTCACCGGGTTAGCCAGGATGGTCTCGATCTCCTGACCTTGTGATCCGCCCGCCTCGGCCTCCCAAAGTGCTGGGATTACAGGCTTGAGCCACCGCGCCCGGCCTTTTTTTTTTTTTATTTTTTTGAGACAGAGTTTTGCTCTGTTGCCCAGGCTAGAGTGCAATGATGGGATGTCGGCTCACTGCAACCTCCAGCTCCCCGGTTCAAGCAATTCTCCTCCTATCTCAACCTCCCAGGTAGCTGGGATTACAGGCGCCCACCACCAAACCCGTCTAATTTTTGTATTTTTAGTAGAGATGGGGTTTCATCATGTTGGTCAGGCTGGTCTCGAACTCCTGACCTCAGGTGATCCACCCACCTCAGCCTCCCAAAGTGCTGGGATTATAGTCGTGAGCCACCGCGCCCAGCCTGAACTGTGTACTTTTAAATGGTGAATTGTATGATACGGGAATTAAATCATGATTTTAAAATTGCCAACAAACAGTGGCACCTATAAAATAAGACAACCACACCGTGTCCATGGGAAGGTGCTTGGAGGGTTAAATGTGCTGGTGTGGTCAAGACTTGTGCGGTGCCTGGCACAGAGTGAAGGCTCAGACACAGCAGCTATACCATAATAAATCACGTCAACACTCGTATTGGCTTTCTGCCTAAAACACAAGGAGGGGTGTGACACTGGAAGAGGGGTAGCTGGGCAACAGTGCCACTGCAGCCCTTGGCCAGTGCCTGCCACCTCCCTTCTCTCTAGCAGAGAGCTGTCTCCATGGCAACCACATCAGCTCAGGCCAGAGGCTCCTGTTCCCAGCCAGGTGACAGCACCGCCTCGGCAGCCTGTCAGGATGGCAACGGCAGATCGTGATGATGGGACTGAGGCTCTGGCAGAAGAATTGCTCAGGGACCCTCGTCTCCATAGAAACCATGTCAGAAAAGAGAGGGAGGAGGGAGAGGATAAACAGCAAATAATAAACACAGGCTCCCGCCTTCTGCGCACAAGCCTGGGACACCACAGGGCACGTGAGGAGAGCTAGACCAGCCTCACTGACAGCAGCCGCAGAGGGATGTGAGCCAGTGTTTCTTGAGCACCTACTCTGTACCAGGCACCACAAAGAGCTCTTTACAAGTCTAACTTCTTTTAAAATTTCACAAATAAATTCCAAATACTTTCTTTTCTTTTTTTGAGATGGAGTCTCGCTCCGTCGCCCAGGCTGGAGTGCAGGGGCGCAATCTCGGCTCACTGCAAGCTCCGCCTCCCAGGTTCACACCATTCTCCTGCCTCAGCCTCCTGAGTAGCTGGGACTACAGGCGCCCGCCACCATGTCTGACTAATTTTTTTGTATTTTTAGTAGAGACGGGGTTTCACCATGTTAGCCAGGATGGTCTTGATCTCCTGATCTCATGATCCGCCGGCCTCGGCCTCCCAAAGTGCTGGTCTTTTCTGTTCTGTTCTGTTTTCCTCCCTCTCCCTCTCCCTCTCGATGCAGGGTCTCACTCTATAGCCCAGGCTAGAGTCCAGGGGTGCCACCATAGCTTACTGAAGCCTCAACCTCTTGGGCTCAAGCAATCCTCCCACCTCAACCTCCCTAGTAGCTGGGACTACAGGCATGCACCACCATGCCTGGCTAAATTTTGCATTTTTTATAGAGATGCGTTTTGCCACGTTGCTCAGGTTGATCTTGAACTCCTGGCCCCAACCAATCTGCCCACCTCTGCCTCCCAGAAGGCTGAGATTACAAGCATGAGCCATCATACCCAGCTTCATTCCTTCGTAAGGTTGAAGAGTTTTCCATTACACATGTACACTACACTATGTTCATCCATTCATCCGTTGATGAACATTTGGGTTGCTCCTATCTTCTGGCTATTGTGAGTTATGCTCCTCTGAACACGGATGTGTAAATATCTCTTTTTTTTTTTTTTTTTTTTTTTTTGAGGCGGAGTCTCACTCTGTCGCCCGGACTGGAGTGCAGTGGCCAGATCTCAGCTCACTGCAAGCTCCGCCTCCCGGGTTTACGCCATTCTCCTGCCTCAGCCTCCTGAGTAGCTGGGACTACAGGCGCCCGCCACCTCGCCCGGCTAGTTTTTGTATTTTTAGTAGAGACGGGGTTTCACCGTGTTAGCCAGGATGGTCTCGATCTCCTGACCTCGTGATCCACCCGTCTCGGCCTCCCAAAGTGCTGGGATTACAGGCTTGAGCCACCGCGCCCGGCCAGTAAATATCTCTTTGAGTCTCCGCTTTCAATTCTTTTGGGGATATACCTAGAAGTGAGAATGCTGGATCATATGATTGTTCTGTTTAATTTTTGAGGAACTGCCATACCATCTTATTCTTTTAAATTTCTTCATAGTATTCCATAGTTACATAATCTTATTAATGATCCTAAACAACCTCATAGGCTACATACAGTTATCACCCTGTTTCGTTTATTTATTTATTTGAGACGGAGTTTCGCTTTTGTCACCCAGGCTGGAATGAGTGCAATGGCGTGATCTCAGCTCACTGCAACCACCACCTCCCGGGTTCAAGAGATTCTCCTACCTCAGCCTCCCAAGTACCTGGGATTACAGGTGCCCGCCACCACGCCCAGCTAAATTTTTTATTTTTTTGTATTTTTAGTAGACACAGGATTTTGCCATGTTGGCTAGGCTGGTCTCGAACTCCTGACCTCAGGTGATCCACCCATCTCGGCCTCCCAAAGTGCTGGGATTACAGGCGTGAGCTACTGTGACTGGACCCCTTTTATTTATTTTTTTTGAGACAGGATCTCACTCTGTCTCCCAGGCTGGAGTGCAGTGGTACAATCTCACCTCACTACAGCCTCCACCTCTTAAGTAGCTGGGACTACAGGCAGGCACCACCAAGCCTGCCTAATTTTTGCATTCTTTATAGAGACAGGGTTTTGCTATGTTGCCCAGGCTGGTCTTGAACTCTTAGGCTCAAGAGATCTGCCCACCTTGGCCTTCCAAAGTGCTGGGATTATAGGTGTGAGCACCATGCAGGCTTTGCTTGTTTGTTTGCTTATCCTGATGTCACAGATAAAGAAACTGAGACTTAGAGAAGGGAAGTGGCTTCAGGGTTCCAGCCACATCTCTGCTAAGTACAGGCTGGGTGAACTCAGGCAAGTTGTCCCTCCTGGAGCCTCAGTTTCATCACTTGTACTGTGACCTTAAGATGCTTTCAGAAATTGTCTCCCCTTTTCACTATCAAGGGTAGCAGCAGCAAGACGGTGTGAAGAGGGTGCTCTGTGTTATGGGCCAGGCAGTGGGAGCTGGCAGCTGAATGAAGGGAGGGGGCTAGCCACCCTTAGCAGCAAACACCTCCTCTCCCTGCACACTGAGAGGGTATGGCACATCACACCAACACGCCCAGTGGGAAGGATGGCTGGAGGAATGTTCTGGCCTCAGGCTGTGGTGTCTCAGTCCAGGGACACTGGCAGGCTCGCCCTTGGGGGAGGAAGGCAGGCAGCGCCTGCAGCGAGGAGTGTGCCCTGGAAGAATGCACGATCCTCATACCTCATCAGCAGGCAGAGAGCTAAGGCCTGGCTCTGCCTCTAGGGCCAGAAGCCACCCCAGACCATTTGGAACACAGACCCCTGGAATGGGGGGATTCCAGCCTTTAAGGGACACCTAGGTTGATGGTTTCTAGTTGGCATTCTGCAGAACCCCCTCAGCCCTGCATGACCTTGAGGTCATCCCTCCCTCTCTCAGGGGCTGTTTGCTCATCCATAAAATGGGCATGACTGCAACCTTGTTAGCATGAAAATGTTTGAGATAAACTGTCAAGCAGGGCGCATAACACACTGTATACCCAACACACAACAGGAGGAGGAGGTCTGCCAGGGGGAGGAACTGGCATGAACAAAGACAGACAGGATTGTGTCTCAGGGTCACATTGAGGAAGCACCAGTACCCCAGAGACACCGGCCTGAGACCCAGCCCCCGCACTGACTTCACACCAAATGGCAGACCTGGCAGTCTCCTGCAGCCACTCCACACGTGCGTTATTCCTGTTGGTCCTCACAATGACTCAGGGCACCACTGCCCCATTTTACAGGTAAGGAAACCGAGGCACAGAGGGCTTAGCCCCATGCCTGACATTGCTGCATGTTTTCTCAGTGAATCCTCCCACAGTGGCTGTGGTTCTTTGATGAATGACTCTCTCTCATTACCCTGTGAGCTCCCTGAGGACAGGAACTGGGTGTATTTTGTTCACCATAGTAACCTTAGTGTCCAGCACACAATTTACACAGTAGGTGCTCAGGAAATGCATGCTGGAGGAATGAACGAATAAACGACCTTGCCAGGGAGGCATAAGCTGCCCATTTCCCACAAGTGGGGGCTCGCAGAGACACTGGCTTGTGGGGGCTTGCATACGCCCGCCTGCCCTAGGTTGGCCCTGCTGGATGCACGAAGTCCTCACCTCTCTCGGTCGCTCCAGCTCCGTCTGCAGCACCTGCTTAGCCAGCTCAGTCTCGATGAGCCGCTGACGAAGTTCTTCGTTCTCCTCCTCCAGCCGCGCCCGTTTCTTCTCCACCACCTCGAGTTCCTTATGCAGCCGCATGGAGATGTCCTTAGAGACCTGTGCAGGGGTGGGAGAGAGAAGGCTGTGAGGAGGCTGAGGAGAGCCCCCACTGCAAGTCCCATTGACCACCTGACATTCACAGCAGGGCAACCCCAGAGACAGGCAGGTTCCTATCGCATCACTGCCACGCTGCAGAAGAGCAAACTGAGGCACAAAGAGACCAAGAAACTCATGAAGGAAGCAGCAGAACCAAAACCCAAACCTAGGTACCACAAGCTCCCAGTGTCTGTATCACAGCACAGCCCCAGAAAGCTAGGAAGACCCTATTCTCAGGAATGCCTTTTCATTTACCTGGGCCTTTTTTTTTTTTTTTGAGACAGGGTCTCACTATGTCTTCCAGGTTGGAGTGTTGTGGCGCAATGATGTCTCACTGCAGGCTTGAACTCCAGGGTTCAAGCAATCCTCTCACCTCAGCCTCCCGAATAGCTAGGACTACAGGTATGCATAACCACACTTGGCTAATTTTTGCATTTTTTTGTAGAAACGGGGTCTCAGCCGGGCATGGTGGCTCACAACTGTAATCCCAGCACTTTGGGAGGTCGAGGCAGGTGGATCACCTGAGGTCAGGAGTTCGAGGTCAGACTGGCCAACATGGTGAAACCCCATCTCTACTAAAAATACAAAAAATTAGCCAGGCGTGGTGGCAGGTGCCTGTAATCCCAGCACTTTGGGAGGCTGAAGCAGGAGAATTGCTTGAACCAGGGAGGCAGAGGCTGCAGTGAGCCGAAATCATGCCACCGCACTCCAGCCTGGGCAACAAGAGTAAAACTCTGTCTCTAAATAAATAAATAAAAAGAAACAGGGTGTCACTATGTGGTCCAGGAGAATCTTCAACTTCTGGCCTCAAGGGATCCTCCTGCCTCAGCCTCCTGAGTAGCTGAGATTATAGGCATTAGCTACCGTACCTGGCTACCTGGGCTCTTCACACTTCCAAAGCCTCTCCCAGCCACCTCTTACCCAGTCCTCACAAAAGCCTGTAGGAGGGCCAGAAGCTTTTCTTAAAGGGAGAAGACTGAGGAGCCGGGTACAGTAGTAGCTCACACCTGTAATCCCAACACTTTGAGGGGCTGGACACGGTAGCTCACACTTGTAATCCCACACTTTGAGAGGCCTGAGACAGGAGGATTGCTTGAGCCCAGGAATTCGAGATCTGCCTGGGGAACATAGCAAGACCCCACCTCTACAAAAAACCCAAAAGTTAGCTTGGCATGGTGGCACACACCTACAGGCCCAGCTACTCAGGAAGCCAAGATGGAAGAATCACTTGGGCCCTGGAGTTCAAGGTTGCAGCGATCTATGATTGTGCCACTGCATTCTAGCCTGGGCAACAGAGCGAGACCCTATCTCCTTTTTTTTTTTTTGAGACGGAGTCTCGCTCTGTCGCCCAAGCTGGAGTGCAATGGCCGGATCTCAGCTCACTGCAAGCTCCGCCTCCCGGGTTCACGCCATTCTCGTGCCTCAGCCTCCCGAGTAGCTGGGACTACAGGCGCCCGCCACCTCGCCCGGCTAGTTTTTTGTACTTTTTAGTAGAGACGGGGTTTCACTGTGTTAGCCAGGATGGTCTCGATCTCCTGACCTTGTGATCCGCCCGCCTCGGCCTCCCAAAGTGCTGGGATTACAGGCTTGAGCTACCGCGCCCGGCCAGACCCTATCTCCTAAACACAAAACAAAACAGAGAGGGGATTAAGCTGCAGTGGAAACCCAGAGCAAGATGGGCCCCAGACCACTGAATCCCATCTCTGCCAGTGACCAGCCTGTAGTCCTGGGCAAGTCAATTTCCCTCTCTGCACCTCAGTCTCCTCAACTATAAAGTGAACACAGTAATAACAGGATCAAACTTACAAGCCTGACAGGATAATTGAACCAGGTACTGCACAAAAGCCTTGGCCTGGGGCCTGCACAGTGAGTTCTGGGTGACTGGTGGCTGCTGCTCCAAGGAGCTGAAGCCCAGAGAAGGGCATGATGGCTGGAGGTCACAGTGTGACCCTGAGACCTGTATCTAGTTGTCTGGGATGTAGAACAGGCCCGAAATGACAAAGGGCAGGCAGATGTCCAAGTCATCCCTACAGAAAGAAGATAGAGGAGCTGCAATCTCTGATCCTGGTCCAGGACTCTGTAGCAACAGCACCCCATTCCTGGCAGACACCCTCTGTTCTGTTCCCTGCTGGCTGGTTGAGGGAGGTCAGGAAAGGAGGCCTGCAGGGATGACGATGGAAGGCTCTTCTGAGCTGGGAAATTGCAACCAGACTTCATCACTGTGTAGGCTGGGAACTACTGTTTGGTGAAGACTTACTGCATGCCAAACTCACCCATCTTCACCCCAATCTTACCCCCATTTTACAAGGAAACTGGAGCTCAGAGCAGAAGTGACTCGCTCAGTGTCATGCAAAGCCAGTGTGGGCTGAGCTGGGCTGGAAGCCCCAGGGATTTGGCTGAGGGGCCGGTATTGCCCAGGGTCTCCCAGAGGTGCCTGGGTTTCTCTAGCAGGAACTCCATGTGGGGCAGAGAGCCCAGCGCCCTGTGCCTGCTGGTCTCGGAAATGACTGTGGTGCCTCCTCCCTGCCGGAAGGGAAGAGGGCCCTCCCTGGCTCTGTCTTCTGCCTGGGCCCAAGCCCAGCTCGGCACAGACCCCTTGGCAGTGTATGAGGCAGGCCAGGAAAAACAACGACCGAAAGGAAACCAGGCATGGCCTCTCCCTCCCTCCACTGCCACTGCCTCTTTCTGCCCCTGAGGATCTCGTAGGACAGCCAGGAGCGGGACCATGAGGCTCCTCCCACAGCCTCTCTGGGCACCAGATCTTCCTCATCCATAAGTGGGGAGAACAACCCCTCAGTATCAGAACAAGGGCTTTGCAGATGGGAAAACTAGATTCAAGCCCATTCCAGCATTTACTGGCTATGTGACCCAGTACAAATTATTTAAACATGGTCCCTGGTTTGGGGCTGGTTAGGTCACCCAGTAAGCCCCTGTCCTGATTAACTCTCCATTCACTCACTCACTCCTCACTCACTCATCCTGCTTAAGCACTTGAGGCAGGAGCGGTGGGGTACAGAGATCAAGGCCGCAGACGTACTTGGCCTCATTCACATCTATGTGTCCCAGCAGCAGCACAGTGTCAGGCACACACTAAGTGCCTAATAAATGCTTGTTGGATGAACAAATAAATCCAAGGGTCCAACAAGTGAAAAGAGAGGGAGATGAACAAGTGAATGACTGAATATATATGGGGAGTGGCACCTGCCCTCGCAGGGCTGAAGAGGCTGCCCTCAAATGCCAACTCCACCCACTGTCTGGGAAGGGCTGCACTCCTGGCTGGGGTGAGGGCTCCTCTCTCAAATGAGCTCCCATCTGGGCCAGCTCCTCTCCACCTGCGGGGATGCTGTGTCTCCACCATGTCCTCCACCTGGGGAGGCTACCAGTTCCCATCAAGAAGTCACAATCCATGTGGATTTCTGGATCCTCTGGGGTTCATGAACAACTCTATGAATTTCATCCCCTCCCATCCCCTCCATGATTCCCCAGTTCTCTTCTGCCCCATTCTCCTTGGAATCCCTTTCCTATTTACTCTCTTCCCCTGATGGCTGCTATATCAAAAGAAAGCACAGGCCGGGCACGGTGGCTCACGCCTGTAATCCCAACACTTTGGGAGGCTGAGACGGGAGAATTGCTCGAACCCAGGAGACGGAGGTTGCAGTGAGCTGAGATGGCGCCACTGCACTCCAGCCTGGGCAACAGAGCAAGACTTTGTCTCAGAAAAAGAAAAAAAACAAAAACAAAAAAAAACACAACTCCAGGCAGCCAGACTAGGAGGCAGGAGCACTGTGGCCTGGCCTTGTCCCTGCTCCTCAGTGAGCCTCAGTGGTCCTGGGACCCCTCGGCCCTCACAATTGATTCACAGAATCAGTTAGCACATTCCCCGGGGGCGGGGGGGGGGGGGCGGTCACCAAGTGCTTTTCATCCCATTGGGAAGCACTTTGATTATTATCCCCATTCTGAGGCTCAGAAAGGAAAGGTCACTTCCCAAGGTCACACAGCTAGGAAAGCTATAGAACCAAGGTTTGAAATCAAGTGGGTCAACTCTAAAGTCTCACTCTCAACCTGATCCTGCCGTATAGGCCCAATGCGTGAAAACACATTACATTAACATCAACAATAAAAGTATTAATAATAAACCCCAACAGTGGGCTTACTGTGTCAGGCGCTTGAAGGGCCCCACGTGTCTGTCTCATTTGATCCTCCCAGCTACCCTCAAGGTAGGCGGGTTGAGATGCTAAGGGAGGCGCGGCAGCTGTGGCTTCCGGAAACCAGGGCAAATCCCCAAAGCACAAACAAATGCACTCAGCCATGAAGTCACTGTTTACAGCACTAGGGCCTGGCTCCTGCCAAGTGCAACTAGCAGCCTCCAGTCCCTGCTCCCCAGGCATCAGGCCCCTCGGCTCATGGGCCTCTGTCATCCTGATCCTCAGGGAGAGGGATGGGAGCTCTCACAAAAGAGCAGCCCCTGGCCAGGCATGGTGGCTGATGCCTGTAATTCCAATACTTTGGGAGGTCAAGGTAGGAGGACTGCTTGAGGCCAAGAGTTCAAGACCAGCCTGAGCAAAACAGGGAGACTCCCATCCCTATAAAATTTTTTTAAGCAAGCAGGGCATGACGGTGTGTGCCTGTAGTATCAGCCACTTGGGAGGCTGAGGCAGGAGGATCCCTTGAGAGCCTTGAGACCCTTGAAGTCAAGGCTGCAGTGAGCTGTGATCGGCCACTGCACTGCAGCCTGGGTAACAAAGCGAGACTATGTTTCAAGAAAGAAAGAAACAAATAAAGAAACAAGGCCGGGCCAAACAAGGCAGGGCGTGGTGGCTCATGCCTGTAATTCTGGCCCTTCAGGAGGCCGAGGCTAGCGGATCACTTGAGGTCAGGAGTTCGAGACCAGACTGGCCAACACGGTGAAACCCCGTCTCTACTAAAAAAAGACAAAAATTAGCTGGGTATGGTGGCGTGCCTATAATCCCAGCTACTTGGAAGGCTGAGGCAGGAGAATTGCCTGAACCCGGGAGCTGGAAGTTGCAGTGAGTCGAGATCACGCTACTGCACTCCAGCCTGGGTAACAGAGCAAGACTTCGTCTCAAAAAAAGAAAAAAAGCAAGAGCATCCCCTGGCCAGGCAGCATTCTGGACTCCGTGTGGCTGAATCCTCCTACAAACCCCAGGAGGGTCGGAATGTCACCCCCACTCTACAGATGAGGAAACTGAGGCTCAACGAAGGGAGGTAACCTGCACAGGTCACCTAGGAATTAAACCCAAAGCCAGAACATTTTCTCCAGCAACATCTGTATCTGAGGAAGGGGGTGTGCTCCTGGTGTGTCCTTGGCTTCCTACAGGAGTCACTTTAGATAAGAATTTAGATCCCAGATTCCCTGGACCTGAACTCCTCGTATCCAGTCTCAGCTCCTGAGGGGTCCTGGGAATCTGCATTGTGAACAAGCTCTCCTGGTGATTTTTATCCATCGAGGGAGGCTGAGATCCTGGCCTACCCTCGCCCCCAGACTACTAGTCTACTACTACTGCCAACCAGTCCTACTAGTCTACTACTACTGCTAGTCCTACTGACGTAAGTATACACAGTAAGTATAAGTTCTTCTGAGCAATAAGAAAACCACAACCAGACCAGGCGCGGTGGCTCACACCTGTAATCCCAGCACTTTGGGAGGCTGACGTGGGTAGATCACCTGAGGTCAGGCGTTAGAGACCAGCCTGGCCAACATAGGGAAACCCCATCTCTACTAAAAATACAAAAATTAGCTGGACATGTGGCACATGCCTGTAAACCCAGCTACTTTGGAGGCTAAGGTAGGAGAATTGCTGGAACCCAGGAGGCAGAGGTTGCAGTGAGCCAAGATCACACCACTGCACTCCAGCCTGGGTGACAGCGAGACCCTGTCTCAAAAAAAAGAAAAAAGAAAAAAAAAAGAAAAAACAAAAAGAAAACCACAACCCAATACATGTTTATTTCCAGACCTAGTGTTCATTACTCTCTTCACTTGAATTATTTCATCCTCACAAAAAACTCTAGAGGGAGGGACTCATTTTATCTCCATTTTCCACACAAGGAAACAAGCTCAGAGATGTGAAGGTACTTACCCAAGGCCACACAGCAAACAAGTGGCACAGCGGCTCTCCACCCCGTGACCTCACCCTCCTCATGCTGGGCAAAGGCCCCACCAAGGTTCTGTAGGTCCTGTCAATGGTGAGGACCAGCACAGAGGGAGAGCCTGGGGGTTGGGGGGGCACTGAGGCCTGTGGTTTTATTCATGACCCCCCACCCCCACCCCACCAATACCCCTCTGCTCCATAAAACCACTGGAGCTCAAAAGCCCTGAAGATTCAGCTGGTCAAAAGCCACATTTAACAGAAGGGGAAAATGAGGCACCAAGCTGTAGGGGCCAGTCAGGACATGGCCCAAGGAGCGGGCAGAGCAAATCGGGGGAGTCCAAGACGATGCCAGGGAAGGCAACATTCTGATAACTTCCCAAAACCCCCTGAACGACCCCAGCACATGGGGCTCAGGGTGGTGACCAGAGGAGTCCATCCAGCTCAGGCCCCAGGCCGGCAGATGAGCTCAGCGCTCCAGCTGCAGGGTGGGGAGGGGAGGGAGGGAAGGAGCAAGAGGGATGCTGAATGGCTAATTCAAATCCCAACAGAAAGGGCCCCTCCTCTCCGCCCAGACTCCGGAGAGCCACACACCCGCTCCCTACACCAGCTCCCCACACCCTCCTCCCCGCCCCTGCCGCCGCCGCTGCTCTGGCCCCACCCACGGAAGCGCCGCAGCCCCGCAGCTCGCTCCAGGTCCCAGCCTCTCCTCCGCCCCTTCCTCATCTTTCTGAAGTCTGACATTTTTTTGTGTCCCTCCCAGAAATCCTCCACTATATAGGCCCAAACGCAGATTCCTCTGAGCTTCTCCAGCTATTCCCTCCCCCTCCCCACCTCCTCCCTCCTGCCTTCCCTCACCATCTCCCACCCCTTCCAACCCAGTGATTGGAATCTGAATATGCCTGGGAGCTGCCCTGTCAAGTAGAGGTACGCTTTGAACTTGGAAACTAACTCACTCTTTTTTTTTCTTTTAGAGAGAGACAAGGTTTCGCTCTGTCTCACAGTCTGGAGTACAGTGGTGCAATCATAGCTCACTGCAACCTTTAACTCCAGGACTCAAGCAATCCTCTGGCCTTGGCCTCGCGAATAGCCGGGACTATAGGCACTTACCACCACACCCCGCTAATTTTTTTTTTTTTTTTTTTTTGAGACAGAGTTTCGCTGTCACCCAGGCTGGATTGCAATGTTGTGATATCAGCTCACTGCAACTTCGGCCTCCCAGGTTCAAGCGATTCATCTGCCTCAGCCTCCTGAGTAGCTGGGAGTACAGACCTGTACCACCACACCCTACTCATTTTGTATTTTTAGTAGAGCTGGGGTTTCACCATGTTGGCCAGACTGGTCTTAAACTCCTGGCTTCAGGTGATCCATCCGCCTTGGCCTGCCAAAGTGCTGGGATTACAGGTGTGAGCCACCACCCCCAGCCTCTGCTAGTTTTTTAAATTTTTTGTAGAGACAGGATCTTGCTATGTTGCCCAGCCTGATTTCCAACTATTGGCCTCTAGCGATCCTCCCACTTCAGCCTCCCAAAGCGCTGGGATTCTGGGATTACAGGCATGAGCCTCCACCTCTGGCAGAGACATATCCATTGGTTGTCTCATGTGTAGAATAGCACTACAATCCCACTGTGCACCAATAAGACCACAGGAGGCGCCAGCGGCTTCCTGGAGCAGGCACTCCTGTTTACTTCCCCTGGCCCTGCTGGCCTCTGAAATCATGGCTCTCCCTGGTCCCTTAATGAAGGTTTTTCTTTTATATTCCACTGGAAAGGCTATAGGGCTTGAGTTTGCCAGTGTCTTCCAACAGAAGGGACTTCTCCCCAGGTAAGTGTGTGACCGACTCCCATCCTGCTGCTCCCCTGGGTCCTCACAGGGGCCATCTTCTGCCACCTTCCTCTCTACCCCTTCCTGGCTCAGGCCCACTTCTCCCTTGGATCTTCGCTCAGAAGTCACCCCTGCAGGAAGCCTCCCTAGGACCCCATCCCAGCTCCTCCTGTCACTAGATCACACTGGGCTGAGTTCCGAGGGCAGGGGGCCGGGCCTGGGGGCCCCAGAGTTCTCACCACCAGACCAGAGCTTCCGAAGACAGGCAGGGGGACATCCCACCTGCCAACCTCCCACCCACCCTTCCCCTGCTTCCTGAAGCAGACAGCAGTGAGGCCAAGCTGGAAGCCTGAGAGGCTGATGAGCCTGGGCTCTGCCACCAACACACTAAGCGCTCCTTGACTCTGGGCAGGTATTGCCTTTCTCTGAACCTCAGATTCCTCATCAAGAAAATTGAAATAATAATAATAGCTAACATTTCTGAGTCTTTATGCTGGCATTTTACCCACATTATTTCTTTTTTTTTTTTTTTTTTTTGGGAGACAGAGTCTCACTCTGTCACCCAGGCTGGAGTGCAGTGGTACAATCTCAGCTCAGTGAAACCTCCGCCTCATGGGTTCAAGTGATTCTCCTGTCTCAGCCCGAGTAGCTGGGATTACAGGCAGGAACCACCACACTCAGCTAATCTGTGTATTTTTAGTAGGGATGGGGTTTCACCATGTTGGCCAGGCTGGTCTCGAACTCCTGATCTCAGGTGATCTGCCCATCTCAGCCTTCCAAAGTGCTGGGATTACAGGCATGAGCCACTGTGCCCAGCCCACATTATTTCATTTAATCTTCATAGAACCCTGTGACATAGAGATTGCTGCAAACCTATTTTATGGATGAGGACACTGAAACAGGTGACTTTGCTCAAAATAATAAAGTTCAGATATATTGGAGCCAAGATTTAAACCAGGCTTGACCAACTCTAGGCCTTCACTACTTTTCTTTTTTTTTAAATTTTTTTTGTTTTTTTTGAGACCGAGTCTTTGTCGCCCAGGCTGGAGTGCAGTGACACGATCTTGGCTCAGTGACACGATCTTGGCTCACTGCAAGCTCCGCCTCCCAGGTTCACGCCATTCTCCTGCCTCAGCTTCCTGAGTAGCTGGGACTACATGTGCCTGCCACCATGCCCAGCTAATTTTTTGTATTTTTAGTAGAGACGAGGTTTCGCTGTATTAGCCAAGATGGTCTTGAGGCCTTCACTACTTTTCATTAACATAATTAAGGAACCTCTGCCTGGCACCATGGCTCATCCTTGTAATCCCAGCACTTTGGGAGGCCAAGGCAGGAGGATCACTTGAGCCCAGGAGTTTGAGACCAGCCTGGGCAACATAATGAGACCCCATCTCTACAACATATAGAAAAATTAGCCAGGTGTGGTAGTGTGTGCCTGTAGTTCCAGCTACTCAGGAGGCTGAGGTTGGGGGATCCCTTGAGCCCAGGAGGTGGAGGCTACAGTGAGCTATGATCACATCACTGCCCGATGCCTAGGCAACAGAGCAAGACCTTGTCTCTGAAAAAACAAAGAAAAGAAACCTCCATGGAACTGTGCAGGGACAAATTGGAGCCTAGCACCAGGTGTGTGGTTGATAATAAATAGTAGCTTCTCAGCCAGGCGCAGTGGCTCATGCCTGTAATCCCAGCACTTTGGGAGGTCAAGGCAGGCGGATCACCTGAGGTCAGGAGTTCGAGACCGGGCTGGCCAACATGGTGAAACCCTGTCTCTACCTAAAAATACAAAAATTAGCTGGGTGTGGTGGCAGGCACCTGTAATCCTAGCTACTCGGGAGGCTGAGGCAAGAGAATCGCTTGAACCCGGGAGGCAGAAGTTGCAGTGAGACAAGATCACACCATTGCATTCCAGCCAGGGCAATGAGAGAGAAACTGTCTCAAAGAAAAAAAAAAAAACCAGTAGCTGCTGCTAGTAGGAAGGATTCATATTATAATATCATTTTGGGGCACCCTTGATAGAAGCCCTGTGGATTCACCAGGAATTCCTACTTAGATGAGGAAACTAAGGCCCAGACAGGTAGTAGAACTTGGCCACGGACACACGGAAGTGACATGCAAGGCCAACCTGGGCCTCACTTAGACTTGTGGTCCCATCCCAGCAACAAGAGCATCCGGGCCCGGGCTGACCTTGACATCCTGTTCCAGACCACGGATAAGCTCGCCGTCCACCTGGCCAGTCTGGGCGGCACGGAGACTGCGGCGCTCGGCTTTGCGCAGCCGGTATTGCAGGATGCGGCAGGTCTTGCTGGCCTGGTCCAGCTGCTGTCGCAGCTCCTGCAGCTGATACACGTCCTCCTCCATGTAGACGTCCCGCATCTCTAGCATCTCGGCCCGCAGCTCCTCAATCTCGTCCTGTGGAGGGAAGGAAGGGTCAGGATACTGGGCCCACAGTAGCAGCGAGGAGGCCTGAGTGCTGACCACACCTAGTGCTGAACGAAGCACAGTGGGGGGCCTGGATGTGGCAGGCTGAATAACAGACCTCCAAAGATGTCCATGTCCACATTCCCAGAATCTGTGAATGTTACCTTACGTGACAAAAGGGACTTTGCAAATATGAGTAAATTAAGGATCCCAAGACAGGGAAACAGAAGCAGAGGCTGGAGTGAGCTGCTTTGGTGCTGGAGGAAGAGGCTGTGATGATGGAGGAAGGGGTGTCTCGAGAAGGCAAGGAAAAGGATATTGCCCTGGAGTCTTCCCAAAAAATGCAGTCCTGCCCAAACCTTGACACCTCCAGGATCAGAGGATAATAACCTGGTGTTCTTCTTTTTTGAGACGGAGTCTCACTCTGTTGCCCAGGCTGGAGTGTAATGGCGCGATCTCAGCTCACTACTTCAAGCGATTCTCCCTGCCTCAGCCTCCCAAGTACTTAGGATTACAAGTGCCCACCACCGCACCTAGCTGATTTTTTTATATTTTTAGTGGAGATGGGGTTTTGCCATGTTGGCCAGGCTGGTCTTGAACTCCTGACCTCAAGCGATCTGCCTGCCTTGGCTTCCCAAAGTGCTGGGATTCATTACAGGTGTGAGCCACTGCGCCCAGCCTGGTGGTCTTTTAAGCCACTAAATTTGTAGTGATTTGTTACAGAAGCAACAGGAACACACTGGGGAAGCAGGAGATGCCATTTAAGAAACATGGATGAAGCCGGGCACGGTGGCTTATGCCTGTAATCCCAGCACTTTGGGAGGCCGAGGCAGGCAGATCGCAGATCGCGAGGTCAGGAGATCAAGACCATTCTGACTAACATGATGAAACCCCGTCTCTACTAAAAATACAAGAAAATTGCCGGGCCTGGTGGCGGGCGCCTGTAGTCCCAGCTACACAGGAGGCTGAAGCAGGAGAATGGCATGAATGCAGGAGGTGGAGCTTGCAGTGAGCCGAGATCGCGCTACTGCACCCCAGCCTGGGCGACAGAGCAAGACTCCATCTCAAAAAGAAAAAAGAAATATGGATGAGCATCAACTATGTAAGTACTAGGCCCTGTGCTAAGCGCAGGGGCAGGGAGGGACAGTGGGTCCAGCCCCTGCTGTATATTCTGTATGGAGCCCCAAGTTTCACCAGGAAGATACACAGTAAACCAGCAAATAATAATAACAAAAAACACCTGGCTGGGCTCAGTGGCTCACACCTGTAATCTCAGCACTTTGGGAGGCCGAGGCGGGCAGATCACTTGAGGTCAGGAGTTTGAGACCAGCCTGGCCAACATGATGAAACCGTCTCTACTAAAAACACCAAAAAAAAAAAAAAAAAGAGCCAAGCATGGTGGTGTGTGCCTGTAATCCCAGTTACTCGGGAGGTTGAGGCATGAGAATCACTTGAACCCAGGAGGCAGAGGTTGCAGTGAGCCAAGATTGCACCATTGCACTCCAGCCTGGGAGACAGAGTGAGACCCTATCTCCAAGAAAAAAATAAAAAATAAAAAAACCTCAGATACTATTAAGTGCTATAAAGACAAAACCAAAACGAAACCAAACAACGTGAGTTATATGACAGAGTGATAGGGGAGGGTGCTATGTTAGGGGACGTGATCAGGGAGGCCATCTCTACAAAAGAGACATTTGAGCTGAGACAAGAAGGAACAGCCAGGAAAGCTAGGGGGAGAGGTTATTCCAGGCAGAGGGATCAGTGCGTGGCAAGGCTCAGAGGCAGGAAAGATACAGCAAGGTACAGCAAGGTGTGTGTGTGTCAAGGTACAGCAAGGAGGCCAGGGCAGCTACTGGGTTAATTTGAGGCTGAGGAAACTGACAGGAGTCAACCACCTGGGACTTTGAAGGGCAAAATAGAATCTGGGTTTGGGGTTCGCTTGTTTGTTTTGAGATGGGGTCTCACTCTGTCACCCAGGCTGGAGTGCAGTGACAAACTCTCAGCTCACTGCAACCTCTGCCTCCCAGGCTCAAGCCACCCTCCCACCTTAGTCTCCCAAGTAGTTGGGACCAAAGGCACACAACCCCACATCCGGCTAGTGTGTGTGTGTGTGTGTGTGTGTGTGTGTGTGGAGAGACAGAGTTTTGCCATGTTGCCCAGGCTGGTCATGAATTCCTGAGCTCAAGCAATCTGCCCAGCTTAGCATCCCAAAGTGCTGAGATTACAGGCATGAGCCACCATGCCTAGCCTGGGTTTGGGTTTTAAGCAGAGAGGGTAAGAGTATGACCTCACTTCCTCAAGGCAGCTTCTGCTACCGCTGTCATCAGCTTCCAGCTGTTCCTCACTTCTCCTTTGTAATCGTTATTAGCAAATCTGCAATTCTATGTTTAATAGTTTGTCTCCCAGCCAAACCATGAGTACCTGGAGGCCATCCCATTTGGCCTAGCAGGCAGTAGGCTCCCAACAAATATGAACTGAATGGGTGCATGCATGTTTAGTTAGGTCAAAAACAACAAAAAAGACATACCAATGTGCAACAATCATTAGATACTAAGTATAAGTGGGGAGGGAAGTAGAATTACGCAGAAGAAATGCATAATTATTATGTCTCATACAAATGTGCAAACCCAGTCACAAATGGGAATAATACTTACTCTTAGTGTGACCGAATGATTTAAATAAGATTGTATACTAAGAAGGGAAACTGGCCAGGTGCGGTGGCTCATGCCTCTAATCCCGGCACTTTGGGAGGCCAAGGCAGTCAGATCGCCTGAGACCAGGAACTCAAGAGCAGCCTGGCCAACATGGTGAAACCCCGTCTCTACTAAAAATACAAAAATTAGCCGGGCATGGTGGTGGGCGCCTGTAGTCCCAGCTACTCGGGAGGCTGAGGCAGGAGAATCGTTGGAACCTGGGAGGCAGAGGTTGCAGTGAGCCAAGATCATACCACTGCACTCCAGCCTGGGCAGCAGAGCCAGACTCTGTCTCAAAAAATAAAAAAAGAGAAACAGAGTCACCAGGGATGAATGACCTGCTAAAAGCATCCCTGAGGAGCTAAGGGAAGCACCAAGGATGGCGGTGATGGAAGCAGAGGTTGGGGGGTCCAAGGGTCAAAAAGGCCTCTGCGGGCCCTGGAGAGGGCAGATCTGGAGAGCCGGATTCCTCAGCCCTCCCTACCTGCCTTTCCCCAAAGGAAATGGAAAGGAAGGGGCTGGGAAGTGGGGTCTCATATTCCTCCCTCCTCATGCTGCCACTGGGAGGAGGGAGCGTCCACTCTGCTCCCGTCAGAGGGACACCTCTGGCTTCTGTCCGAGCACCCCTCACTATACCCCCGCTGGGGCTGGGAGGAAGGGGGGATCTGACCTTGCGCCTGGGAAAGGAACAAACATGGGGGTCTCTCTCTTCATTCCCGCCTGCCCAGAGGGCGAGGACAGCTCTGCTCTTCCAATGGTCAGCCTGGTAAGATGGCTCCCTGTGAGGAAGGGGGTATGGCTGGGGTTGCCTCCGCCCCCTGAGGCTGGATGGATTTAATTCAGGGTCAGGGTTAGGGAGCCCTACCCTCCAGGCTAGTTCTCAGAAGCTGGGGAGGTTTTCCTGCCCATTGGTTTGACTCCTGGGGCTGCAGAGGAACAGTCACTCGGCCAGGCCCCCCCCACCCCCATCCTCATAGACACACAGACTCACCACCCCACCAGCACACCACGTGGACAGAACCAGGGTGGAGAGGAGGAAGTGGAACAGTAAATGATCACACCAGTTAAAAAATGAGGAAGTGAAGGATCCACGCGCTGTTTCAGGCAGCCGATGAAGGAAGCATGAAGGAAAGAGAACTCAGGAAGTGCAAGCCAGTCGGGTAAATCCAGACTAGGCCAGCCCCCAGAAGGATCTGTGTTCAAATCCTAGCCATGCCGATCACCAGCACCTCACTTATTCTCTCTAGAAAGTTAAAATGATAGGATATGGTGATGGAAAGAATATGAGGGTCTGAGTGGGCCCCAAGCTCCGGCTGAACCTAGGGGAAATGCCCACAACCCTATGATGCTGGGCTACATTAACAGATGCATGACATTCAGATCACGGGAGGTGACGTCTCTCACGTAAGATCACACCCACAGCGCTAGAGTCATTTTTGGAAATCACTTTTTTTACCTTTTAAATAACTGATTTTCTTATTTATAAAACAGGGCAGGCCGGGGGCGATGGCTCACGCCCGTAATCTCAGCACTTTGGGAGGCCAAGACCGGCAGATCACAAGGTCAGAAGTTTGGCCAACATGGTGAAACCCCATCTCTACTAAAAATACAAAAATTGGCCGGGTGTGGTGGCTCAAGCCTGTAATCCCAGCACTTTGGGAGGCCGAGACGAGCGGATCACAAGGTCAGGAGATCGAGACCATCCTGGCTAACATGCTGAAACCCCGTCTCTACTAAAAAATACAAAAAACTAGCTGGGCGAGGTGGCGGGCGCCTGTAGTCCCAGCTACCTGGGAGGCTGAGGCAGGAGAATGGCGGGAACCCGGGAGGCGGAGCTTGCAGTAAGCCGAGATGGGGCCACTGCACTCCAGCCTGGGCGACAGAGCGAGACTCTGTCTCAAAACAAACAAACAAACAACAACAACAAAAAAAACAAAAATTATCCGGTTGTGGTGGTGCACGCCTGTAATCGTAGCTACTCAGGAGGCTGAGGCGGGAGAACTGCTTGAACCCGGGAGGCGGAGGTTGCAGTGAGCTGAGATCATGCGACTGCACTCCAGCCTGAGCAACAGAGCAAGACTCTGTCTTGGAAAAAAAGCAAAGTAAAATAAAATAAAATAAAGCATTGGCAGGGCACAATGGCTCACCCCTGTAACCCCAGCACTCTGAGAAGCTGAGGCAGGAGGATCACTTGAGCCCAGGAGTTCAAGATCAGCCTAGGTAACATAGTGAGACCTCATCTCTACAAAAAATAACAACAACAACAATAGTAATACATTACATCCAAATAGGCCGTGACTTTAAAAATGGCTATCACTGGCCAGGTGCAGTGGCTCACATCTGTAATCCCAGCACTTTGGGAGGCTGAGGTGGATGGATTACCTGGCCTGGTAGTATACCTGTGGCCCCAGCTACTTGGGAGGCTGGGGTGGGAGGACTGAGCCCAGGAGGTTGGGGTTACACTGAACTATGATTGTACCACTGCACTCTAGCCTGGGCAACAGAGCAAGAACCTGTCTCTAAAAAAACAAAAAAACTAAAACATGATCATAGAGACAGTTGTGAAAATAGAGAAAACAGGCCAAGTGCAGTGGCTCACGCCTGTAATCCCAGCACTTTGGGGAGGCCGAGGCAGGCGGACCATTTGAGGTCAGGAGTTTGAGACCAGCCTGGGCAACTTGGTGAAACCCTGTCTCTACTAAAAATACAAAATTAGCCAGATGTGGTGGCAGGTGCCTGTAATCCCAGCTACTGAGGCAGGAGAATTGCTTGAACCCAGGAGACGGAGGTTGCAGTGAGCTGAGATCATACCACTGTACTCCACCCTAGGCGACAGAGCGAGATTCTGTCTCAGAAAAAAAAAAAAAAAAGAGAAAGGAAATATAATCCGTGCATAATTCCAATACCTGAATCACAGTGGCTCTCAAAGTACAGTTCCTGGACCAGTAGCATCAGCATCACTGGTAAATTTGTGAGAAATTCTCATGTCCCAACCCAGACTTGCTAAATCAGAAACTCCTAGGGTGAGCCCCCCGAGAGATTCTGATGAAGGGCATTTCCTTCTAGCCTTCCCCCCTCCCCCCGCTAAAAGGGCAAGAGTCAGATCTCTGAGGACAAGTCCCCAAGCCAGGGCCTGACACAGAGCAGGATCTCAGTAAGCATCCTTTGAATAAGTGAATGAATGAATGATAGTTCTCACATGAGCAGCTGTCTCCCCAGGGCCTGCCCTTCACCACAGTCAATTTGTGACAGCGCAAGATGTTGCATTCACGCCAGTTCCATCTCTCCAGGGGGGCCTAGGCCTCTCGGGGGGCTAGTCCCAGCTGCAGGCAGAATGCCCGTCAGCCCCTGCTGGCACGGCCCCACGTGAGAGGGTGAGCTGACAAAGGCAGGCTTGTGGCCCCAGGCTGGGTCTGCAGGGACGTGGGCGGGAGAGGCTGGCGAATGCAGGACTTAGGCAGGGGCGCTGAGCTTTCAGGGCCCCAGGTGGGGCTAGGAGAGGGGCTGCTGGAGCTTGGGGAGGGGACCCAGAGGGCAGGCCCTGGGTCTGCTCCAGAGGTTCACAGTCCTCAGGGAGCCTAAGAATGCTCTGGGGCTCTGCGGTCACGCAGTCTGGGCCCCCATCCCAGGAGAGCTCTCCAGTGACAGATCCAACTGAAGGAGCTGGGGGTGGGAGGCCCTGGGAGGTGGGGGTGAGGAGCACAGGCTTCCCAGCTCCTTCACAGACAACTCAGTGGTTCTGAAGAGCCTCTCCCAGCTCCCAGACCCCCTAACTGTGTAGAAATGGGAAGGGAGAGGCCCAGCTCCACTGGACTCAGTAGGCCTTGTGGCTATAGAACAAAGTTGTAGACATGGTGAAACCTTGTCTCTACTAAAAATACAAAAATTAGCCAGGTGGGGTGGCTCACGCCTGTAATCCCAGCTGTTTGGGAGGCTGAGGCAAAAGAATTGCTTGAACCTGGGAGGCAGAGGTTGCAGTAAGCCGAGATCACGCCATTGCACTCCGGCCTGGGCAACAGAGCGAGACTGTGTCTCAAAAAAAAAAAAATCCCCTCAACACCACCGGGGAAACCCCAAGCCTCATCCTGTGCCAGACAACAAAAGGGCACAGTGCCTGGTAGTGCCCACCTCAGAGCCTTGGGACCCCTGACCCTCAGCCCCACCACGGCCTGGCCACCTCCTTCAAGTTGACCTCTTCACCTTAAAGGCTACTCTTGAAGCTAACCCAGATTTTTTAGCTGGACTGGAAACGGGGAATAGGAGCATGGGGGAGGATGGGAGACCAGGGCACCCACACTGCTGCCAGGATAGGCAGTGCTTCCCTTTCTAGAGAATGCTTTTTTGCTCTGATGACACAGTTAATAGCTGTTTTTGGAGAAATCTGAAGAAGGTAGATGGCTTTCTATCTCTTCTACCAGTTTTCACCAGCTTCTGCATCAGGTCCAGCCCCTGGTCTCCTCCCTACTCCTGCCTTACCCCAGCCCTCCAGCATCCAAATAGGCTGTGACTTTAAAAATGGCTACCACTGGTTGGGCGCAGCAGCTCATGCCTGTAATCCCAGCAATTTGGGAGGCCGAGGTGGATGGATTACCTGAGTTCAGGAGTTCGAGACTAGCCTGACCAACATGGTGAAACTCCATCTCTACAAAAAAACACAAAAAAACTAGCCAGGCGTGGTGGTGGGTGCCTGTAATCCCAGCTACTCGGGAGACTGAGGCAGGAGAATCGCTTGAACCCCAGAGGCAGAGGTTGCAGTGAGCTGAGATCGCACCACTACACTTGAGCATGGGCAACAAACACAGACTGTTTCAACAAACGAAACATGGCTACCACCTATTAGGAGGCTCACTAATTACCAGGTCCTAGCACAGGCAGTACGTGCATTATCGGTTGACAGTTTAATCCTCTTACCAACCCTGTGAGGTAGGTGCTGAAAATGTTCCTATTTTGCAGATGAGAAGACGAGGCTCAGAAGCTTCGCAGAGCTGCTTGAGCAAGGGACCTGTGGTGCTGGATTCCATACCAGCCACGTGGCCCTGGGTCAGTGCGTCATAACTGTGCTCTTCCAGATTGTTCAGCTATTCCCTCTGATAGAACGGCCTTTGCCAGGCTGACTCCCGACTATCTCATCCTTCCAGAACATTTCTTCCCCACAATCTGATTCAAACCCTACACTCTGAAATCTATGGTCCGTTGTACTGGTAGTTTTAGGTTGTATCTGTTTTCAAGTCAGTCTTCCCCAAGAGCTAGGGAGAAGGGCTGGGGCTGGTTTGTGTCTAGTCCCCAGCATCACCCAGGGCAGGCCGTGGTACAGGCAGGTACTGTCACTGTCTATGTGTAGATGTATGAATTAAAGAATGAGTATGGGGCCAGGCGTGGTGGCTCACGCCTGTAATTGCAACACTTTGGGGGGCCAAAGAGGGAGGATCCCTTGAGCTCAGGAGTTCAAGACCAGCCTGAACAACATAGCGAGACCCTATCTCTACAAAAAAATTTAAAAATTAGCCAGGCATGGTGGTGCGCACCTGTAGCCTCAGATACTCAGGAGGCTGCAACAGGAGGATCACTTGAGTTTGGGAGGTTGAGGCTGCAATAAGTAAGGATTGCGCCACTATACTCCAGCCTGAGTGACACAGAGAGAGTCTGACCCAACAAAAAGAAAAAATGAATATAGCTTCTGTCCTGCCCAGTCCACAACTCCAGGCCAGCTGCAAAGAGTTAGGAAGACAGAAGTTCAAGACCAGCCTTGGCAATGCAGTGAGTCTCCGTCTCTACAAAAAAATAAAAAATTTAAAAAATTTAGCTGGGCATGTGCCCGTAGTCCCCAGGACTCAGGAGGCTGAGGCAGGAGGATCACTGGAGCCCAGGAGTTCCAGGCTGCTGTGAGCCATGACTGCACCACTGCACTCCAGGCTGGGTGACAGAGTGAGACCCCTGTCTCTAAATAAAAGAGGGAGAGCCTAGGCAGATCAGAACTAGTCTCAGATCTCTATGCCACCCAAGGAGGGTAGGCAGGGTCTGTCTGCACAGGGAACCTCCTGCTCACCCACCCACTCCCTGCCCACAAAGTCCATCTCTGTCCACCCCCTGCCAAACCATGAGCTCAGCCTGCAGGAAGCAGCGTCTCAGAGGCAAACGTGCTCCCCTCGATGGACTGATTCCCAAGAATCCTGGGAGAATTGTCCAGGAAGAGCCTCTTGGTCCCGGCTGGGCCAGACGGCCAAACATGAGCTCACACTACTGCTAATAATAGCAAGATCTTGCACAGCAGCAGAGGGCTTCACAGTTTACAAAGACATTCCATCTGAATCATCTCACAGATCCTCACTGAAACCCCCCCAGTAAGGAGAGACAGGAACCATCATCCATGTTCTACAGATGAAGAACTTCAGAGATGCACAGGGAAGGTGGGTCATGCCCAAGCACATGCAAATGGGCAAGGGAAGGGGGTGAGACCTCCAATCAGGACTCAAACTCCAACCACTGACTTCAAGATCTTTCTTTGGAACCAGAACTCAGGGAGTCCACGAACTTGGAAAATCACATCTTTCTTTTGACTGACCTCTAAGTAAAATGTAGCATTTCCTTCTATTCTGGGCCTATAAACAAACCATCATTATATGAGTAATACCTGTGACTTTGCCACCAAAAAAAAAATCACAGATATTTTCATATCATATAACAATTGCTGCAAAAATGTCAAAATATTATTTACATTCATCAGTAGTTTGAAATTATGCTAGTTAGATCTGTCATCAGAATTTATGAGTTAATAAGCACACATATTACTATGTTGTAATTTAAAAATACTTTTATAACTGTATCTCAATAGAGTTGGTTTCCTTTTTTTTTTTGAGACGGAGTTTTGCTCTTGTTGCCCAGGCTGGGGTCCAGTGGCACGATCTCAGCTCACCACGACCGCTGCCTCTGGGGTTCAAGCGATTCTCCTACCTCAGCCTCCTAAGTAGCTGGGATTACAGACATGTGCCACCAAGCTCAGCTAATTTTTGTATTTTTAGTAGAGACGGGGTTTCGCCATGTTAGCCAGTCTGGTCTCGAACTCCTGACCTCAGGTGATCCACCCGCCTCAGCCTCCCAAAGTGCTGGGATTACAGGCATGAGCCATCGCACCCAGCCAAAATAAGATATAACTTTAAATGTTTAAAATGAAATATAGGCAGGAGAAGCAGAGCTCCGCTTTCAAATCACACTTTTTACTTATTTATTTTATTTTTTGAGACGGGGTCTCACTGTGTCACCCAGGCTGGAGCACAGTGACTTGATCACAGCTCACTGCAGCCTTGACCTCTTGGGCTAAAGTCATCCTCACACTTCAGCCTCCTGAGTAGCTGGGACTATAGGCACACACCACCATGCCTGGTTGAATTTTGTATTTTCTGTAGAGAGGGGTCTTGCTTTATTGCCCAGGCTGGTAAATCACATATAAGTGTTCTAAGAAAGATTATTTTCTATGAGAAACCCACACAGATATAAAATGATTTCACCTTTGTACACTGAGGACAGCAGGGGGAAGTTTAGATTTGGGGCCACTGGAACCTTCGCACGTGGCTCCAGATGCATGGCTATGATGGAATTGGCCTGCAGCAGCTGGGGAGCTATGGGGCTGGAGATGAAAGTGACTGAACACCTGGACCCTCTGCAGAAACACAGCAAAGTGGCAGCGTGTGGTCTGAACCCAGCAGCAGCTCCCAGCTGGGAGGACGGGAAGAGAACCAAGGGGACATGAGATTCCTGAAGGCAGGAGCAGGTTGCCTCTTGCCAGCCACCAAGGAAGAGACTTCCAGAGCGGAAGTCCCTCAGCTACCTCCCACCCAAGAGTCAGCCCCTAGTGTCCCTCGGGAACTCTGATATGACCTCTACAGACACATTCTAGAAACCCCAGATATGCCAAGGCTGGCTCAGGAGTGGGAAGCTGCAATCTGAGCCCACCTAGCTCCCATGGGACTCTGTACTGCCTGGGCCTCCTACTCCACACCTGTTTCCCACCTCAAAAGCCACCTCCAGCAGAGCGCGGTGGCTCACACCTGTAATCCCAGCACTTTGGGATGCCAAGACGGGCAGATTACTTGAGGTCAGGACTTCGAGACCAGCCTGGCCAACATGGTGAAACCCTGTCTCTACAAAAATACAAAAAATTAGCCAGGGGTGGTGGTGCACGCCTGTAATCCCAGCTGCGCAGGAGGCTGAGGCAGGAGAATCGCTTGAACCCAGGAGGTGGAGGTTGCAGTGAGCCGAGATGGCACCACTATACTCCAGCCAGGACAACAGAATGAGACTGTGTCTGACAAAAAAAGAAAAAGAAAAAAGCCACCTCCACCAAGAAGACTCCCTGACTGCCCCAGGGCAGAGCCCTTTTGTTTGAACAATTACTGAGTATCTATGGTGGGCCAGACCCATCACCAAATTATTAGATTTAATCCTTATGATGGGCACTCTGCTCCGAACTAATTTGTACAGTGAGTAATTTTTTCTAAAACCACGTTTAAAATGTGGTTAAAACTGTTTAAGGCCGGGCGCGGTGGCTCAAGCCTGTAATCCCAGCACTTTGGGAGGCCGAGACGGGTGGATCACGAGGTCAGGAGATTGAGACCATCCTAGCTAACACGGTAAAACCCCGTCTCTACTAAAAAATACAAAAAACTAGCCGGGCAAGGTGGCGGGTGCCTGTAATCCCAGCCACTTGGGAGGCTGAGGCAGGAGAATGGTGTGAACCCGGGAGGCGGAGCTTGCAGTGAGCTGAGATCCGGCCACTGCACTCCAGCCTGGGCAACAGAGCAATACTCCGTCTCAAAAAAAAAAAAAAAAACTATTTAAAATTCTCCAATGATCACCAAAACCTGGGAACCACCCAAATGTCCCTCAGCTGGTGAATGATAAACTGTGGTACGTCCACGCAATAGAATACTACTCAGCCATGAAAAGGAAAGAACTGCTGACACCTGCAACATGGAGGAAGCTCACATGCAGGAAGCTTAGGGAAGGAAGCCAGACTGAGTATGCTATACACTATATGAGTCTATTTTTGACACTCTGGAAAAGACAAGGCTATAGAGACAGAAAACAGTCCCAGTGGTTGTCAGGGTCTGAAACTGAAAGAGGAACTGACCTCACAGGGCGAAATTTGGGGTGTGAAGGAACTGTTCTATATCTTGGTTGTGGTGGTGGCTACAGAACTGGATGCATTTGCCAAAATTCATTTTATTGTATATATTTGTACAACTGTATATATTGTATATATATGCCCAGTACACCTGACCTAAAATCCCAAAAAGCAAAAAGCAAAGCAAAACAAAACCTCCAGTGACTTTTCATCACACACAAAAGAAAACCCAAATCCCATCATAGGGCATACAGGCGCTGTCTGGCCTGAGTCCTGTTCACTTCTCCATCTTCATCTCCCTCGACTCCTCCTCTCACTGGCAACACAGCAGCCACTTGGGTCTTAGGCAACCAGCAACTGCCTCACCTGTCCCACCCCAAAGCCTTTGGCCTTGCAGTTTCCTCTGCCTGGATTTCCCTGCCCCCCATCTCTGCACTGCTGGCTTGCCTTCTGCCTCAAGTCTCCACTGAACTGCCACCTCCTCTGAGAAGCCTTCCATGCTCCTCCAGTCCCATTACGTCCATCTTAACCCCTTTGTCTTTCTTGGCATATATCACAGGTTTATTTGTGATATTCATCGTTTTATTTGTCTGTTTGCCTGCAGAATGTCAGTCTCTACCACTAGGATGTGATGTCAGGAGGACAGAGCCCAGCACAGTGCCTGGGACACAAAGAACAGCTCAATAAAGAGGTGCTGAATGAATACACAGGCCCTCAGAGGGGAGGAGAATCCCCCTGTTCTACTCCCCTACAGAAAACCACTTCTAGTCCGCGTTCCTGTGTCTGAATCTAATTCCTTGATTCTGTGAAGCTAACGCCCACGGGTGCTTTGGACCCCAGTGGTAGGGCTCAAATCCCAGCCCAGCAACACCCAGGCCACAGCCCTGCCAGATTCCAAACCTTACCCAAATGTACCACCTCCTCCCCAGGTTCCAGGCGCCCAACAAGCCCTCTGATGGGCAGACCAACCCAAAAGAATGACAGAGCTAAGCTGAGAGGCCCAGAACCCTCACTCTGCACGGCAGCAACCACACTACAGAGGAACAGGAGCCTCCGCCTGGCCCGCCTGCTCCCACATTGCCCTGGCCACCATGGTCCCTCCCTCAGGCCGAGGCCTGGGCTGCCTCCCATCTGCCACCCTGGCTCTGGGCCACTCGTCTCCTGCCCGGGCCCAGGCCACTCACCCCAGCCCCGGAAGGGCTGCTTTGCGGAGTGGGCCGGCAGTAGCCACAGGGGCGGCATGCCAGCCCCACCCAAGAGGCCAGGGCAGCCATCTGCCATCCCTTCTGCCAGTCCCCCAGGAGTCTGTCAAGGCTCCAGATGAGATCATCGCACTTGGACCCCAAAAAAGGGTATGCAAAAACTCCGCAGAGCTCCACTTCTCAGCTCAAATGCAAACACTCTGGGCACAGCAGCAGGGGAGGAAACCCAAGGACTCCATCCCTTCATACCCAGGGACACAGAGGCCTCAAGAAGGACAGGGGACAATGCCACAGTCCCTGGAGGGGATAGCACTGAGTGGGCGGGGGGGCTCTGGGCACCTGTCTCCCACTCCAGAGCTCAATCTAGCTTAGCATCCTTGGAAAGAAGCTGGGGTCCAGTTTTGGGGGAGTTGCATCAAAGGTCCTGATGAGGCCGGGCGCGGTGGCTCACACCTGTAATCCCAGCACTTTGGGAGACTGAGGTGGGTGGATCACTTGAGGTCAGGAGTTCAAGACCAGACTGGCCAACACGGTGAAACCCCATCTCTACTAAAAATGCAAAACTTAGCCGGGCATGGCAGCACATGCCTGTAATCCCAGCTACTTGGGAGGCTGAGACAGGAGAATCACTTGAACCCAGGAGACAGAGGTTGCAGTGAGCCGAGATCACACCACTGCACTCCAGCCTGGGTGACAGAGTGACACTTCGTCTCCGGGAAAAAAAAAAGGTCCCAGGGAAAGAAGGCCAGTACACCCAGCGTGGAATTGCTGTGCCACACAATTTCCCCACTCCAGCCGACACGGAGACTGCTTGGCCCTGGCGACCCACTGCATCCTGCTCCTCTGGTTAGGAATAATGAGGGAAGACTGGGGCCTGGACCCACCTCTCCAATGCCAAGAAATAAGAGGAGATGCTCCCTGTGCACTTCCCCTCCCCGCCAGGCAGTGCATATGCTCTCACTGCAGTCCAAGCAATCCCCGACGGGAGAGGAACCTCAGAGAGGTCAAGTGTGTTGCCCAAGGCCACATACAGTTAAGTGGCACAGCCAGGATTCAGGTCCAGCTGGAGCTCCTATAAGCTGGACCAGACAGTCTTATAATGAACAATGGTGACGGTAACAATAGCTAACATTGACAAGTGTTTAATGTGTTCCAGACACCGGACTGAGACAGAAAGGCCATTATCTCTTGCTCAGTGATGAACCTTAGAGGCAGGCGCTATGATTATCTTATCCCCACTTCACAGGTGAGCAAACGGAGGCCCAGGAAGATGAGGTCTATGCAGCCAATCAGGAGTGAGCCTCCCAGATCCGTCTGGTACAGCTCTGCATAGGAGACTACAGATGCTCTATCAGGGAGGGGTGTGTGTGTATGTGGTGGTGGTTGTTGGTAAGGAGATGCCCAGAGACCACTGCCCACCAAGGCCACATCTGGCTTGTCATTGTTGTCACTGTCCCATTCAAGGCCTTACCTGACAGAGCAGGGAGATATCCACAGGCCCTGTGGCCTCTGGGCGTTCATGTCAGGAAGCGCCTGACAGTTTCCTCCCATCCTTTCCATGTGAACAGGAAGGAAGGCAGCATTTGGACCTGGATGTGTTTAAAACATCCCCCAAACACCCTCTGGGTTGCAGCGAAATCTCTAACTCAGAGCAGGGGTCTGAGGTCTTTAGGGATAGAAGGCAAAACTCCAAAGATAGTGGCCTAAGGCCACACAGCCTGAAGCTCCAGAACACGCCAGCACTTTACACCCCTGACATTCCCCCTGCCTGGCATCCTGGAGAGAAGCACAAGACCCCAGTCTTGCCTCTTGCCACTTACAGGCTGCATGACCTCTAACTAGCCCCCTAACCTCTCTGGGCCTCAGTTTCTCCCTTTGTAAAAGGGAGGAGCTAAGTACCCTGGAAGGTCCCTGCCCTCATGCAGGGCAAGGTGGGGCGGTGGTGGCATGAAACCTGTCATGACCCCATTAATAATCTAATCACCATCATGGTAAATGCCCCAAAGGAAGCTCCAGGGAACTCCAAGGTGTCTGACGCAGGAGGCTGGCCTGCGGAGTTGCTGCTGGGGCTGAGTGCTCTAAGGTGGAGGAAGAAACTAAGGGAAAGAGCCAGGAACTGCAAGCACAAAGGCCAGGTGGGAAGAGCACGGGACAGAGGCTGGGGTGTGTCCAGCACCCGTAGAGCTTGGGCTGGGCAGGGGTGGGCGAGGCTGCGGGAGGCAGGACCACACAGGCTGCTCCACCATGAGGCAGGGTCAGGGAGAGGCTGGAAGGGGAGAGGCTGGTGCAACTGCCTCAAGCCCAGAAGATCCAAAGCAGGCCTGGGCCCCAACCAGAGTAAAGATGTTCAGCTGACCCAGCCTAGCTAGGGAACTCCCGGCTTTTTTCCATAGAGGCTGAGCTTTTCCTTGTGGCTCAGGCAATGAGAGATGATTCACCTCCATTTGAGAATGAGGGGCCCCCAAAGGTGTCCTTCCATTAGCAAATGTGTATCACCAGTTACTAAGCCGGTGGCACTAGCCTGGGTCATTCAGGGAAGAGTGACACAATGTCGTGGGGGAGGGTAAGGGGGAGACACAGACAGGGAGATATGTTTAGGGGTACCCAAAATGCCGTGCAGCTCTGTGCATACCACTCAGACTGATGCCCTAAGCCAACACCCACGGGGGGACACCCAGAGCCAAGCACAGCCCCTGCTGACAAGGACCCAGCTTAACCTGGGGTCACCGGGATCACACCAGGGCCAGATAGAACAGGCAAGCGCTTGGCTGTTGGGTCCTTCCGAGGAGCCAGACCTCCCTAATGGGACCCGTACATGCACTCTTTCTCTTATGGAACCCTCATGGCAACATGCGCGGCAAGGACATCTACAGATGAGGAGACTAAGGCTCAGAAAGGGAAAGCTCAGAAAGGAAAAGGCAGAGCTGGGATTCGAGCCCAGTCAGCTTGGCTCCAGATCACAGTGCTCTCTCCCAACCACCCTGGACCTCAGAGAAAGAAGGGCTGGCCTGCTGCTCCCACTCGCTCCGAGCCCCTGCTGCGCCCCACTGCCGCAAAGCAGGCAGATGCAGTGCTGACTGAGGCCTCCAGTGATGCCAGGGTCAGCCTGGCATGGAGCACCCCAGCTCCAAGTTCCTTCCGGCACCAAGGGGAGTGAACGTGACCATGGATGAGGTCATGCATGTGGGGACTAGGGGAATGACCTCAGTGAAAAACTTGGCTGCTGGGCAGGCCCTTGCCTTGAACTTAGCTGCGCCCTTCCCCTGGGGGACTCTCTCTGTCCCGGAGGCTATGCAGGACATGGGGCGTCCTCTCCTCCTCTGTGCCACGATGGTGCTAGGTGCACAGGACACCTGAGCTCTCAACCTCCCAAGCGCCCCACTAGAAAGGACCACATCCCATTTTACAGGGGAAACACAGAGGCTTGATGGGGGCCTCATGCGGGGACAGCACGCACAGGGAGAAGGTGACACACTGGAGTTTGGCTCCAGACTTGACTCCAGAGGTGGAGTTTGCCCCTGAGACCACACAGCCTTGCTCTCCTCCCTCCCCAGGCCTCTCTGGCAGGGCAGGCCTCAGGCCCAGGGCTGCAGACACAAAAGGAGGTGGCTGCAGGTTTGCTGCAACAAGACCCCTCCCAGCAAGGTGCTCACACGGCTTCGTCCTGGCATTCAGTGCCCATCCCAAGCCGGCCCAACTCCCCTTCCCAGACTCTCCTCAACCCTGCCAGCTCCCACCACTCCCTCTAGCGTTTCTGTTTCAAGCCTGTAGTCCACCTCCAGGCCCTGCCAACTGCCTTTCACTTAATTGCACACATATTTATTGAGCTCCTACAACGTGGCAGGCACTGTTCTAAGAGCTGGGCACAGAGACAGCCACTTGAGGCTAACTCCCCAGCTCCAAGGACACCTCCTCCTCCAGGAAGCCTGCCAAGCCCCTTCTCTGAGCTCCCATACCTCCTCTAGCCACCTCTACCCTGGAATCCATCATTCCCCAGCCAGAACTGGGCACCCTTTACAGATGGGAGTGGCATGGCCCTCTGCAGCCCCCAGCAAGGGAACAGGAGGAGAAGGGGGAGATAGGGCCAGCAGGAAATTCCAAGGAGATTAGAAGGGAGTTGCCCCCGGGCAGTGTTTCTTCTGTGGGCAGCCTGACAATCAGTCCACTTCACTCAGCCCCACGGGCCCTGGGCATCAGGGACCTGGGGGACCTCAGTGCAGCTTCTTCTGACTTCAAGACCTACCAGCCCCCATCCACCCACCACCCAGGATCCCAGGACCCCTAGCTCCAGAAGGTTACAAAGTCAAGCCCCTGGCCACACTCCTCAGCGTTCCCAGCAGCCTTGTGGAAGAAAGCCTACAGAGCCACTAAAAACAGTTTCGTTTGTACACATTAGCTCCAGGGAGACACAGACCAGGATTTCCTGTTTCTGTGTGTGGATGAAATGTCACAGCCCGTGTGTGTGTGTGTGTGTGTGTGTGTGTGGTGTGTGTGTGTGTGTGTGTCTAGGTTCCCTGGTTTGAGAGCCTCTGGCTCCTGTTGGCAAATGCTACATGCCTAATGTTTGCATGCCAGACTGTGCCGTGTCCCTGCTGATGTGCATGTGACTGTGTGTGCTGTGTGTAAATGTCTGCGTGGGAGTCCCCTTGGTGGGTGTCTGTAAGCCTCGGGTAAGTGTGCAAGTCTCTGCTGTTCTCTTTGTGGAAGAGGCAGGGGCGGTACCTGGGTGGTGAGCTTGTGCCTGGGCCAGCCTGGCAAGCGTAGATGTGTCGCCTTTCGTGGATGCTAGCGTGTGTGTATAATGTCTGCGTGGGTTTGTATCCCCGCCTTCATGTGTACTTCTGATGAGTCTGAGTGTGTCTGCAGGATGTCAGTCTCTGGGGCATATCCGGGTGTGTCTGGGGGTGTAAGATGTGTATATGAGGATGTGTTTCTGACCTGGGGGTTGCAACAGGGTCTCAGCCTGTGTGTCTGTGTGGTGACGCGTGGGTGTGATGGAACGGGAGTTGTGTAGCTGCTTGGGTGTGTGCACTTCTCTGAGTGAGCATCCCCTCTAATATGTCTGAAAGTGTGCTTCTGAAAGCATCCAACACCAGCGAGTCACTGGATGGGTCTGTGAGACATGTGCCAGTGGCTGTGTGTCTCTGAGCTTGAGCTGTGAATACATTTATGTGCGTTTGTATGTACAAGAGAGAGTGTGCCCAGGGACAAAGGCTCAGCCCCTGGGAGGCTGAGGCTGGGCCTCAGGATAGGGAGCAGCCAAGAGTTTTGCTGACTGTGGTAACCTCCTCTCCTCCACCCAGTGACAGACTGGAGTCCTCCCCTGTAGCTCCTAGGAGCCAAGAAGAGAAGAGCTACATGCAGAAGCCTACTTCATGGTCACTGGGTCCAGACACCCAGCACAGGGCCTGGTACCCCGGACTCACTGGGGAAATACGTGTTGAATGAATGAATGAATGCCTGGAGAAACAGACAAGGGAACGGCAATGACTGGGAAGGACACTAACATTCACTGTGCACTCTATCTGCATCCTCACACTGAAAAGGGTCCTCACGGCCCTGGGTGGGCAAGCTTGTCCCCCATATTACAGAAGAAGGAACAATCTCACACACGTGCACACATAAACGTCCTCCACTAACCCCCCCACCCCCAGGCTCCGGGCCCCCAGCATGCCTCAGCCTGGAGCCTGGCCCATGGCAGGATTCCTCTCACCAACCTGTGTCCCAGCCTAGACACGCTAGTTAGCAACCAAAAGCTCACTGCTCTGGTCACACTGCAGAAAGAACAGGCCCAGAGTTAGACCAACCTGGGTTGGAATCCTGGCTATGTAACTTAGAGCCTCCATTTACTGATCTGTAAAATGGCAAGCGAGGATGGATTAGGTGCTTCCTCCAGGCCCTTCTGAGCTGACACCTAGACTGGCTGCACTTCAAACACTCACATCTAGAATCACCAAGGAGGGAGCCCACACACCCGGCAGGGAAGGTGATCACACCTTCCCATCCTCCCTGGGGCAGCTACTGATGTATCAACATTCTAAAACTAAGGAAATCCACCCTCCTGCATTCTCCCAGTTCCTCCAAGAATGCAGACACAGACCTCCTGTCTGCCCATTGACTATGAATAACAATTCCTCAGGCGACTTGGGATTTCACTGCTAGCAAAATGTTTTCCTGTCTATTCATACTTCCCTGATTCCTGATGACAATCATATGAGATTGTCCAGGCAGGTTCCATCACCTTTACTTATTTTTTGTTTTAAGACAGTTTCACTCTGTTTCCCAGGCTACAGTGCAGTGGTGCAATCTCGGCTCACTGCAACCTCCGCCTCCCAGGGTCAAGTGATTCTCCTGCCTCAGCCTCCTGAGTAACTGGGATTACAGGCACGTGCCACCACGCCTGGGTAATTTTTGTATTTTTAGTAGAGATGGGGTTTCGCCATGTTGGCCAGCCTGGTTTTGAACTCCTAACTTCAGATGATCCGCCCGCCTCGGCCTCCCAAAGTGCTGGCATTACAGGCATGAGTCACCGCGCCAGGCTCCATCACCTTTATTATACAGACGAGAAAAAAAGCAGCTCAGAGAAGCCAGGTAACTTGCCCATGGCCACACAGTAAATGGGAGAGTCAGCTTTCAAAATCAGGTCTTCAGGCTCCAACTCTCAGATTCCTCCATCCACACCCAGTGGGTTCCTACATGTCCTGGTCACATGGTACGTGCTTAATGGTTAGTGGTGATAAAAGGCTGGAAGACCTCAGATCACCGGGTCTTTGAAGGTCACAGATGACGTGTCTGCTCTGCAGTTAAAGCTGCATCTTAGCATCCTGGAACCTCCGTAGTTAATAACCTTCAGACTTCCTTGGCTAGAATGGACCCAAGGTCAGGCAGCTCAGCTGCAGCCACCACATCAATCTCCCTCTGAACCCTCCTCAAGCAATCATTCCACAATCATTCCTCTGTCTCTATCCAAGCATGAAAGGTCATCCGGCCTCTTTCTGAATAATTAAAGTGACAGTGAGCTCACTACCTTCTCTGTAGAAGCTCCTTCTATCTTCTCACTGGGAGAGAGCTGCCCGATTTATCCTTTCCTCACTTGGGCCCCAGAGCAGGCCACACCAGACTGGAGATCACCCAAGAGTCCTTCCCAGTTGACAGTTCCCAGTGACCCCTACAAGGGGAGGTAAGCCTGAACAGGGCCATCCACCAGACGTGGTGGGACCTCCTTCAACTCTGCTCCTGCAGGCGACATTCTGGGGATTTGGAGTCCTTTCCCTTGTCCTCAGTTTCCGCATCTTAGAGGCAAAGTAGTCCAGAAAGGCAGGAAACACATCAAGAGTCTAACACGCCTATAATCCCAGAACTTTGGGAGGCCAAGACGGGCGGATCACGAGGTCAGGAGATCGAGACCATCCTGGCTAACACGGTGAAACCCCGTCTCTACTGAAAAATACAAAAAACTAGCCGGGCGATGTGGCGGGCGCCTGTAGTCCCAGCTACTCAGGAGGCTGAGGCAGGAGAATGGCGTAAATCCGGGAGGCGGAGCTTGCGGTGAGCAGAGATCAGGCCACTGCACTCCAGCCTGGGCAACAGAGACTCTGCCTCAAAAAAAAACAACAAACAAACAAACAAAACAAGTCTAACACATGCTGCCGGGCGCGGTGGCTCACGCCTGTAATCCTAGCACTTTGGGAGGCTGAGACGGGTGGATCACCTGAGGTCTGGAGTTCAAGACCAGCCTGACCAACATGGAGAAACCGCATCTCTACTAAAAATACAAAATTAGCCAGGCGTGGTGGCATGTGCCTGTAATCCCAGCTACTCCGGAGGCTGAGGCAGGAGAAAGGCTTAAACCCAGGAGGCAGAGGTTGCTGTGACCCGAGAGCACGCCACTGCACTCTAGCCTGGGCAACAAGAGTGAAATTCCGTCTCAAAAAAAAAAAAAAGAGTCTAACACACGCTTACTCCAAGCCCTGGCAGCCTAGATTCCCGGCTCTGGGACGCGGAGCAAGTCTCTTCCCCACTCTGGCCACAGTTTTCCCATCTGTGGAATAAACAAAACAACACCTCCAGTAATAACCCCTCTATGGTCCATGTTCAGTCTCTGGATTTTGACCCCGCCTCTGTGAGGCTGGCGGCTGGGATAAACAGATATCCAGACAAGTTAAGGGGCTAACCCAAATGTATACACAGCGAGAAGTGGCATGGGCTGGCCTTGCTCTCCTCTCTCACCCACACTCCTTCCCCTCTCTGGCCTCAGCGCTGTTCTTGAACTCAACAAGCTCTTTCCAATTTCCCTTAGCCTGAAATCTTCTTATCCCAGCCCCCACCTTTGTGTGCTCCTGGTAAACTGTCCCCTTCACCCTCATTATGATCTGTGTTGTGATTTCTTGTATGACTATTGTTTAATTCCGGTCTCCCCCAAAGCTCTACGAAAACAGACATCTCACCCTCTCTTGTCCATGGCTGTATCCCAGATCTGTGCTAGCACACAGCAGGTTCTAAATAAACAGCTGGCGAATGAACCAATGAGGGGCCGGGAGAAAGAGCCCAGCTTGCCGTAGGCGATGAAGAGGATCTATTCTGCCCTCACAGAACCCACAAGAGAACAGGCTTGGGTGCACATGGAAACGTGTCCCATGCCACTGACAAGAGCAGTGATCGGAGGCTTACTACATACCAGGTGCTCTAATGGCGTTTGCAGGCATCAGCTCATTTAACTCTTGAGATTGGAAAGCGTGTTACTGTCACATTTTTACAAATGAGAAAGCTAAGGTCCAGGGCCGTTAAGTAACTTGCCAAAGATCAGGCAGTCAGGAAGCGACAGACCCCAGACCCAACAGCAGCATGAAGCCTGAGCCACTGAATGAACAGTGGAAATTACAGCTCCATGCTGGCCCAGACGTGGGATGTCCCCAGCTGGGCCCTGGCCCCTGTGAGATCCCGGGCTCAACCCCCAGCCTCCTGAGACTGTTTTCCCCTTTAAACAGTCATGGGTGCCTCAAACAGACTTTGGGTCGGAGCCTGATGACTTCCTGGGATGGAGAGGAGCCCATGGGGATGGGTGCCTAGGAGCCCTGAAGCAAAGCTCTGCAACCCATCCCCCCTTCACCAGAGTGAGTAGCAGGAACTGGGAGGCAGGGGTGGGAAGCTCAGAGTTTCAGTTAAGGCCAATTCAGGCAGCACTCACTGGAAGCAGCTCAGAGCACCAAGAGGGCAGGAGCAAAAGACCCTTGTCCTGGCTGGTCGCCTCCCTCTTCCTCCTCACCGTCCACTTGCCCTCTCCTTACCACCAGCTTCTGAAGACTCTAGGAGCCGACTGAACTCCCAGTTGCCAACACCGAACCGGGTCCTTGGGAAGACATCCTCCCATTTAACAGATGAGGAGACTGAGGCCTGGCTTGGGGAAAGGTGTCTCTTGATTCAGACAGACCTTGTCCTTCCATACTACAAGCATTTACAGAACTCAAGCTGGAGAGCAGATCCCAGGGAAAATGGGGAGACAGAGACACAGTTGAGCAAGACACCAACACTCTAACGTGGGAGAAGCCCATTTGGCCAGAATAGCCACAAGGAAAAGTTAAAAGCTAAGTGCTGCAGGGCAGACATAAATCAGCTGCATGCTGTGAGCTCCACGGCCAGGGGCACTCTGGGTGTTGTGCCAGGCCATTCACTGTCAAGAGTCGGCAACATTTCAGCCTCCTCCAAAACCGTGCCCAGCTAGCGGCAGGAGAGCTCAGGAAGCTTCTAGCCTCCCAGGGAGAGGTCAACACGTGCAAACTGGGCTGTCCCTAAAGTTGCCACAGCACCAGGAAGCGTGCAGATGGAGCCTGGCCGGCACCCAGTAGGTGCTCACATCCACTGAAAAAGCAAAGGCAAAGCCTGCTGTCCGTGGGAAGCCCTGGGGTCCCCACATGGCCACAGGGAAGGCCCCTTCCAGGTGGGCAGCTGCCCTCCTCTCACTGGGAACATGGAAAGGCACTGGCCACAAGGGGCCAGTGGAGCTGCTGTGTGCACAAGGTCTGCCCCAGGGAGGGCAAAACACAGTCCTGGGATTTAGGAAGCTGCCTCTGAACCGGTTCTCCCACGACATCATCCTCCAGGCTGTGGGACCGTTAGGCTGGGCGGAAGTGGACTCCAGCCAAGGGGATGTTCCCAGATGTCATGCTTTCAAACTGGACCCGCCCAGAAAGGCAGGCAGAGACAGGCCTGCGCCCGGGAAAGCCCTGGATAACGACTCAGGGTGGCATTCAGGCCTCTCCTGGGCAGGGGATGGCCACAGGTTTCCCTGGCGGCAGTGCCCACCAATCTCGTCCCAGGAAGGAGAGCCTGGGCGTGGAGGTTCTGGGCAGCTGAAGGCAGAGATTCATCCCTTCCCTGCCTACCCACCCCCAGCCCAGCAACGCCCCCCAGAACGCTCCAAAGCTGTTTTCTCAAGTCCCCGCTCCCAGGTTAGGGCCCTGTGGCCAGTTCCAAGGTCTTTTTCAAGAGCACGCTTCCCAAATAAAGTTGAGGCGGTGGGGAATGAGGGAGCCCCAGATCCACCTCAGAGTGGTCCCCAGAGGGCTTGGGCCTCTTTCACCGGATTCTTCAGTGGGAAGGAGGGCCGGCTGGTGCCTCAGGCCCGCGGGACTGTGACAGCCGGTGCCCCCCGCGGTCCCCCTTTCCCCCCGGCGCCCCCACCTTGAGATAGTCGTTCTCTGAGCGCAGCTCCTCCAGCTCCCGCACCAAACCGCCGGGCCCGCAGTCCAGCATCTCCTCGGTGAGGTCGGAAAAGGCGAGCGAGGCGCTGAGCGGCAGGCGGCTGCTGCCCACCGACGACGCAGCCACCGACGGCTCGTCCGGGGAGGCGGGCGGCCGCGGGGGCTGCTGCGCCGAGGGCGCCGGCTGGGCCGGCTGCCCTGTGCGGATCCCCGCCGGGCTCCCGGCCGCGGACTCAGCGTCGCTGCTCAGCGCCAGCTCCAGGCCCAGCAGGCGCGCTTCCTCCGACGCGCAGTCCGACACCTCCGAGCTGCTATCCGTGAGGCTGGGAGGTGGCGGTGGCGGTCGCGGCCCAGCACCCGGCCGCGGACGGCCCTTGGCACGGACCCCGGTGCGGACCCCGGCCACCCGCGCCCCCGCGCCCCGTGCCCCGGGCGCCACCGCGCGCCCCTTCTTGTCCGGCCGTGCGGAGGACGCGGTGCTGCAGGCGACGGCTGCGCCTGGGCCTGGGCCGCGGCGGCCCTTAGCCAGCGACCAGCCGGCCACGTCTTTGGGCCGGGCCGGCGACGGCGCGCGGTGGCTCTTTTTCCTCTCCGGGGCGGGCGCGGGTGCGGGCGCGGGCTGGGGACCGCAGCCCCGGACCGGGGACTCGGTCGCCGGCGTCTCCATCGCGGCCTCCCTCGGCCTCAGCGAGGTGCGCGCATGGCCCAGGCCCGCCCGGCCTCGACGTCCCTGGGGAGGGACCCGGTGAGGCTCCGGTCGCTCGGGCTGCGGCTGCTCTCGGCCCACCTCGGCCCCGACACCGCGTCTCCGCCCCAAGCCCCGCCGCGCGGTCTCTCCGCTGCTCTGGGCTCGGAGAGTGCGGCCCGACCTCCTCCAGGCGCCCCGGCTCCGGCTGCGGCTCCGCCCGGCGCCCGCCCCCTCGGCCTCGCCGCGCCCCCGGAGCGCGCCCGGGCCCCCGCCGCCCGCACGCCGATCGCTCCCTCGGGCTCCCAGTCCGGCTGCGGCCCGGGCCCCGGCTCCGCCCGGCGCGGCCCGCCCCCCGCGCAGCCCCGCCAGCTCCCCGCCCCGCCGCCTCGGCTCGGGGGCGCGCGGTTCCGCGAACAAAAGGCGGACGCGGCGAGAGCGGCAGGGAGGGACGCAGGCAGGGAGCGAGAGAGGGATCTGCGAGGCAACAGCGACCCCCTCGAGGGTCAGGCGGGCGCGGGCAGCCGCGGCCCGGGCTCCCTCCTCCTCCGCTCCGCCGCCTCCTTCCCTGCCCGCCCGGGGAACGCACCCGGCGGAGGCGCCCCTGCGCCCGGCGTCCGGGCAGGACGCGCGAGAGCGGCGGGAGCCGGAACTCCCGGGCCGAGGCCGCGCGGACCTCAGTTCGCAGGAGCCCGCATCCATGCACGCCCAGCGCGCCTCGCCCCTCGCCCGGTGCAGAGCGTGCGCGAACTCCGCCCCCTCAGCCGGCACCGCCGGAGCAGCGATCCCATCGCACAGATGCGTAAACTGAAGCCCGGGGTGCAAGCGCCAAGCTCACGGTCTAGGCGGTGCCGATGGGACCCAAAGCTCACACCTCCTGGGCGCGCTCGGCCTCCCCCTGCCTCAGCTTCCCTCCCCTGGCGTAGGGACCGTGGAGCCCTGCGTGCTTGTCTGGCTCGCGCTCCTTGACCGGCGAAGATTACTCCCCATGCGCTCCCCACCCGGGTTTCAGACTATGTAAGGCTAAAATGGAAGCGACCCGTGGCCGGGCGCGGTGGCTCATGCCTGTAATCCCAGCACTTTAGGAGGACGAGGCGGGCGGATCACGAGGTCAGTAGTTCGAGACCAGCCTGACCAACATGATGAAACGCCGTCTCTATTAAAAATACAAAATTAGCCGGGCGTGGTGGAGCGTGCCTGTAATCCCAGCTACTCGGGAGGCTGGGGCAGGAGAATCGCTTGAACCCGCGAGGCGGAGGTTACAGTGAGTCGAGATCGCGCCATTGCACTCCAGGCTGTGTGACTTGCACTCCAGGCTGTGTGACAGAGCTAGACTCCATCTCATAAATAAATAAATAAATACAAAAATAAAATGGAGACGACCCACTACCAGATGTCAGCCTAGCGGATGCTTTGGAAGGCGGTTTTGGCCCCGGTGGGGGCTGGCATGGGCTGGGATGGTTGCCCTGACACCACACGTCCCCACGTCCCCACCAGGAGCATCGCAGGAGGACTTGAGCTCTGATGGGTGTGTTTTCTTTCCTCCGGGCGTCTGGGCGTCTCCTTGGCTCCTGGCGGTGTTGATTTTCCCGTGTCTCTCACACCTTCCCCAACCCCCACGCCGCCTCGCTGCTACACCCCATCCCTGAGCCACCGCAGGGCAGAGCTGGATTGAGTCCTTTGCCTCACAGATGGACCCTCGTCCTCAGGACGCCCCACACCCCTTGCGACCAGGAGGGCAGGACTGTTTTTGCCCCTCTGCAGCCTCTTCCTCCTCCTGTTCTCTTCTCCCCCTCCTATTTATCCCCTGCTCTATTTTCCTCCTTCTTCTCCCACCTTTCCCCTTCCTTCCCCCCTCCTTTTCCAAGTCTTCCTTTTCCTCCTCTTTCCCCTCTTTTTCCTCCTGCCCATTTTCTCCTTCTTCCTCCCCCAATCCCCTTCCTTCACCTCTGCACCTGCCTGTGACACAGCAGGCACCAGGTCCACTTCTTTGTCTCTGTCCCACCTCCCCCACACGCAGTGAATGCACTCCTGGGGCATCCCCTCTCTCCAGAGGCACGACTCTATCTGGATCCAGGTGTGTGACTGCTCCTCCACCCCAACGCTAAGTGCCCTCCATGCGGCCAAGTGAGGAGCGGGCACTCAGCAGGCTCTTGGCAAACACTTCCGCAGGAGCATCCCCACCCTTCCTGGCAAGACACCAACTCCCCTCACCCCCCACTGACTGTCCACAAACCCTGTTTGCACAGGCACCAGGTACACTGAGGGACGCAGTGGTGGGCGTGTCAGTGCCTGACCTCGTGGAGCACACAGTGTGTGGGGGGGACCACAAAAGACTCAGCACAAACAGGGTGGCATGGCATGGCATGGGGGGCAGGAGTGTTGGAGAAGGATGTGGGAGCCACAGGCTAGTGACCCAGGGCAGGCCTTCCCACATTCCGGGCCTCAGAGTCCCCAGCTGCTCTGGTCTAATGTAACAGATGACGGGATCCGTCCAGCTCAGATGCCCCTGGCTCTAGTAGGCTGCATCTAGTCTGGCACAGAAAGGTGCTGTGAAGCTCTTGGAAAGCGTGTCCTCTCTCTATGCTTCAGTTTCTCCCCCTATGCAGAACATGGACTTGGAGGTGTTGGGTGGTGTGAATGCAGGGACATAGCAGACCAGGCTGGCTCAGCCACTCCTGACACACCCTTGGTCACATCAGTGGTCCTGAGATTAAAGTGGCCTGCATCTCTCTACTAGGGCGGGGATCTGAGTCCTGGCTCTACCATGTATCCTCTCTGGGCCCAACACTCATGGCTGGCCAGGGATGGGCCTGTGACTCCCATCTGCTGTGAGGTTCTTTGGATTTGGGGACTCAAGAATCTATATTGCAGACCCAGGGAAGCCTTGAGAACAACAGGGCCCTGGTGGGGAGGGTTTAGGTGGGGCTGATGTAGGGACTCTGGACTCAGGGTCAGTTCAGACCAGGGATACCACAAAGGAGATGAGACTTATTGAGAGTCCAGAACTGGCTACATTGTAGACAGGGTGACCCTCCTTGCTGCCAGCACATCCTGCAGCTGCGTGACATGTGGCCTCTCTCTGTGTGCCGGGCTCTATGCTCCACATTTCGGTAAAGGATCTCCCAAAGGTGAGGATACTTCTTGTAGCTGATTAATATTTTCCAAAGGGTGTATCTCATCCCAGTTGCTCTTCTTACAATGTGACACTGATGCTCCTCCAATTGAGCAGCATGGTCTGTGTGCCCCCAACTTGAATCTCAGCAGATCTTGTGACTGCCTCAACCAACAGAGTATGGCAGAAGTGTTCATCTGTGACTTCCAACATTAGGTCATAAAAAGCAACATGATTCCACCCAGCTTGTTTCTCTCTCTCTTTCTCTCTCTCCCTCTCTCTGGCCACTCACCCACTATGATGGGAGGAAGCCCAGGCCTCATGGGGAGACCGCACGAGGTGATCTAGCTAACAACTCCAGCTCTGGTCCCCACTAACCACCAGACATATGAGAGAGTGAGCCTGTAGATGATTCAGCCCCCAGGCTTGGAGCCGCCCCAGTGGACAAGTAGGAGCAGAAATGAACTGTTTCACCAACCCCACCCAAACTGCAAAATAAATATTGTTGTTTCAGCCACTAAGTTTTGGGGTCATTTGTTACGTAGCACTGGGTAGCTGGAATGTGTGACCAATACTTATACAGCTTGGAAGTAGGAGGGCCGGGATTGACTTGAACCCAGGTCTGCCCGATTCCAGAGCCTGTTGTGGTACCCAATTGGGCTGCGAAGTGCCCAGTGCAGGCACATAGTGTGTGCTGCAGAAAGCTCTACTCAAAAAAGACTGAAGCATTACACTGTAAGAATTATACAACATAAGAAGTGAAGATGCTGATTACCCAAGTGGAAAAAAGGTTTCATTTCTCCCATTCAAGCTGCTAAATTGACCAACGTGATGAAAACTGAATGGAGACTCACTCCTGGAAAGCTTCCAAGAGGAGGTGTGTTTTTTTCTTTTAGACTAAAGTTGTTTTGTTTTCTTTTTTTTCTTTTCTTTTTTCACTATACAAATGAAAGAAACAAGCAACTCTGGCTATGGGAGAATTAGAGGAACCGGTCGGGAAACCTCTTGAAACAGGGGAGTCAGGAAGGCCTCCTGGAGGAGGCAGCCTTTTTTTTTTTTTTTGAGATGGAGTCTAGCTCTGTTGCCAGGCTGGAGTGCAGTGGCGCAATCTCAGCTCACTGCAACCTCTGCCTCCTGGGTTCAAGCGATTCTCTTGCCTCAGCCTCCCTAGTAGCTGGGATTACAGGCAGGAGCCACCACGCCCAGCTAATTTTTGTATTTTTAGTAGAGATGGGGTTTTACCATGTTGGTCAGGATGGTCTGGATATCCTGACCTCGTGATCAGCCCACCTCGGCCTCCCAAAGTGCTGGGATTACAGGTGTGAGCCACTGCACCCAGCTGAGGAGGCAGCCTTTAAACTGAATTATCCTTTTTTTTTTTTTTTTTTTTGAGACAAGAATCTCGCTCTGTCGCCCACGCTGGAGTACAGTGGTGCAATCTTGGCTCACTGTAAACTCAGCCTCCCAGGTTCACGCCATTCTCCTGCTTCAGCCTCCCAAGTAGCTGGGATTACAGGTGCCCGCCACCATGCCCGGCCAATTTTTTGTATTTTTAGTAGAGACGAGATTTCACCGTGTTAGCCAGGATGGTCTTGATCTCCTGACGTTGTGATCCGCCTGCCTCTGCCTCCCAAAGTGCTGAGATTACAGGCCTGAGCCACCGTGCCTGGCCTAAACTGAGTTATTCAAGGAGTCACTGGATAATTAGGGCCTTGCTTTTTTTTTTTTTTTTTTGAGACGGAATGTTACTCAGGCTGGAGTGCCGTGGTGTGATCTTGGCTCACTGCAACCTCCACCTCCCGGGTTCAAGCTATTCTCCTGTCTCAGCCCCCCGAGTAGCTGGGATTACAGGCGCCCACCACCACACCTGGATAATTTTTTTGTATTTTTAGTAGAGACAGTGTTTGACTATGATGGCCAGGCTGGTCTCGAACTCCTAACCTCAAGATCCGCCCGCCTTGGCCTCCCAAAGTGCTGGGATTACAGGTGTGAGCCACAGCGCCCAGCTGCTGCTTTGTTTGTTTGTTTGAGACAGAGTCTCACTCTGTCGCCCAGGCTGGAGTGCAGTTGCACCATCTCAGCTCACTGCAACCTCCGCCTCCCAAGCTCAAGTGATTCTCCTGCCTCAGCCTCCCAAGTAGCTGGGATTACAGGCGCCCAAACCATGACTAGCTAATTTTTTTATTTTATTTTATTTTATTTTTAGATGTAGTCTCGCTTTGCCACCCAGGCTGGAGTGCAGTGGCACCATCTCAGTTCACTGCAACCTCTGCCTCCCAGGTTCAAGCAATTCTCCTGCCTCAGCCTCCCAAGTAACTGGGACTACAGGCGCCTGCCATCATGCCTGGCTAACTTTTGTATTTTTAGTAGAGACAGGGTTTCACTGTGTTGGGCAGGCTGGTCTCAAACTCCTGACCTCAAGTGATCCACCCACCTCGACCTCCCAAAGTGCTGGGATTACAGTTATGAGCCACAGTGCCCGGCCCACTTCTGTTTTCTGAATGAAGAATGCAGTTGCCAGCCATTCAAGAGTAAGGGAAAGAAGAGATCTCAGAGAGTGAAAATCAAAACTTCCAGCACATGTCAGAGAGTGTCTGGTCATGTTATACTGACCTGAGGTTCAAAGGGGAGCCAGTCAGCCCAGTGAAGACTGGGTGTATTCCCTTTTAATCGTTTTCTCTTTGCTAATTTCAGGTTTGTTTTGCATAGCTGAAATCTTACTGCCTATGCAATTTTGTATCCTGCTTTTTCACTTAATAGGGTAGCAGAAGCATGTCTCCATAAATTTATAACACATTTATAAGCTCTTTGCAAATATCACTTTCATATTTAGAAATAATCCACTGGGCCGGGTGCGGTGGCTCACACCTGTAATCCCAGCACTTTGGGAGGCTGAGGCGGGCGGATCACGAGGTCAGGAGATCAAGACCATCCTGGCTAACACGGTGAAACCCCATCTCTACTAAAAATACAAAAAAATTAGCCGGGCATGGTGGTGCGTATGCCTGTAATCCCAGCTACTCAGGAGGCTGAGGCAGGAGAATGGCTTGAACCCGGGAGGTGGAGGTTGTGGTGAGTCGAGATCATGCCATTGCACTCCAGCCTGGGCAACAAGAGGAAAACTCTGTCAAAACACACACACACACACACACACACACACACACAGAAATAATCCATTGAACTGATGATGTTCCATGAATCACCTCACCTTTCCCCCTTTTATTGGACACTTAAATTGTTTCCTGGATGACTATTGCAGTTCTGAAAGAGGCAGCATGAGGTCTGGTCGAGAAGGCAAATTGCCGGTCGCAGTGGCAGCACATATAGTCCCAGCTATACAATGGCTTGAGCCCTGGAGTTCTGGGCTAGAGTGTGCTATGTTGATTTGGTGTCTGCACTAAGTTTAGCATTAGTATGGTGACCTCCCCGGAACAGGGACCACTAGGTTGCCCAAGGAGGACTGAACTGGCCCAGGTCAGAAATAGCAGATCAAAACTCCCATGCTGGACCATGTGCGGTGGCTCATGCCTGTAATCCCAGTACTTTGGGAGGCCAAGGCAGGTGCATCGCTTGAGGTCAGGAGTTTGAGACCAGCCTGGCCAACATGGCGAAACCCTGTCTCTACTAAAAAAATGCAAATTAGCTGGGCATGGTGGCACACGCCTGTAGTCCCAGCTATGTGGGAGGCTGAGGCAGGAGAATCGCTTGAACCCAGGAGGGAGTGGTTGCTATGAGCCAAGATCATGCCATTCCACTGGATGACAGAAGGAGACTCCGTCAAAAAAAAAAAAAAGAAAGAAAATTTAAAATAGGCTGAGTGCAGTGGCTCACACCTGTAATGTCAACACTGGAGGCTGAGGTGGGAGGCTCACTTGAGACCAGGAGTTCAAGACCAGCCTTGGCAACATAGTGAGACCCTGTCTCCACAAAAATAAATACATAAATACAAGAAATTAGCAGGGCATGATGGTGCATGCCTGTAGTCCTAGCTACTCAGGAGGCTGAGGGAGGAGGATTGTGTGAGCCCAGGAGACTGGCTGCACTGAGCTATGATCATGTTACTGCACTCCAGGCTGAGTAACAGAGCAAGAACCCATCTCAAAAATAAAGTAAGATAAATAAATAAATAAATAAAATAAAGATATAAACATATAAAAAGAAGGTAAACTTCAAGGCAGAGTCCAGAAATCTGTCAGGCCCTCTGGTATCTGGAATTCCATCATAGAAGTTGTTGTTGTTGTTGTTGTTGTTTTGAGACAGAGTCTTGCTCTGTTGCCCAGGCTGGAGTGCAGTGGTGTGATCTCAGTTCACTGCAACCTTTGCCTCCTGGGTTCAAGCGAGTATCCTGCCTCAGCCTCCCAAGTACATGGGACTACAGGCGTGCGCCACCACAACCAGCTAAGTTTTTTTTTTGTATTTTTAGTAGAGACGGGATTTTGCCACGTTGGCCAGGATGGTCTTGAACTCCTGACCTCAAGCAATCCACCTGCCTCAGCCTCCCAAAGTATTAGGATTATAGGTGTGAGCCACTGCGCCCAGGCTTTCTTTTCTTTTTTTTTTTTTTTTTTTTGAGTCAAAAAGTAGCACTCTGTTGCTCAGGATGGAGTGCAGTGGCGTAATGTCGGCTCACTGCAACCCCCGCCTCCTGGGTTCAGGCGATTCTCCTGCCTCAACCTCCCAAGGAGCTGGGACTACAGGCATGCGCCACCACACTCAGCTAAATTTTTTTTTGTATTTTTAGTAGAAATGGGGTTTCGCCATGTTGGCCAGGCTGGTTTTGAACTCCTGACCTCAGGTGATCTGCCCATGTTGGCCTCCCAATGTGCTGGGATTACAGGCATGAGCCACCGTGCCCAGCCCCCATCACGGAAGCTTTCTAGCATCCGGTTATGTGGCAGTTGATGTTGTTGCCAGATTACACGCTGAGTTTTCCTGACCATGAGGACAAATAATGAGACAGCAAGGCAAACCCCACTGGCTTCTCAAAGCGCTCAGCGGTTCAGGTGTTGAGCTTGGAGGAGGGGTGGCAAGAAGTGCTAGGCATGCGATCCCCAAGCCGTTTATAGCTTAAACACACATTGCAACAGGCATGTTTGAGGTGGCAACAGGGCGCTTCGCTTACTTGTTTTCCCCATAATACATGTCCTTTTGGCATCCCACACTTCCCGGAGGGAACATTGCCCCAGGACACCCGGCCATGAGCAGGGCATCTGGGGACCCAGGTCCTCTCCACCAAGTCCAGCAGAACAGGGTCTCTTCCAGCTGTGGGAAGATGGCACAAGCCATCTGTGAAATGGTGGGCTCACCCACCTAATAGGCCAGTGACCTGGGCGCATTCCCCAGGGATTTCCACCCCAGGGGCAGGCTACTGAAGCCCCTTTCAGTTTTGAAGTTCTGTGAGTCAACAGCAGAGCAGTCATGGAGATCTTACTGTGAGCTGGGGACGGAGAAGTAGCCCCCTCTTCAATGGAGCATCTACTGCATGCTCAACGTGGCTTCCTGTGTGTAACCTTACCTAATGTCACCACAGTCCAGTGAGAAACGTCCTCATCTCATCTGAGAGGGAACCAGCAGGGGCCGAGCCTGCCAGGCCTGGAGCACAGGGTGACTGACGGAGAACCCCACAACCTCACCCTTTCCTGTAGTGTTTGTAGATCACAGATTTTATTTTCTTTTATTTTTGAGACAGGTTCTCACTCTGTTACTCAGGCTGGAGTGCAGTGATGTGATTTCAGCTCATTGCAGCCTTGACTTTCCCAGGCTTAGGTGATCCTCCCATCTCAGCCTCCCAAATAGCTGGGACTACAGGCATGTGCCACTACACCCGGCTAATTTTTCTGTAATTTTTTTGTAGAGATGGAGTTGCGTTGCGCCATGTTGTCCAGCCTGTTCTCAAACCCCTGAGCTCAAGCAATCCTCCCACCTGAGACTCCCCAAATCCTAGGATTACAGGTATGAGCCACCATGTCCAGCCATATTGCAGATTTTAACCTCAAGAGAATGGTCTTCAGTGGTGGGCATCAAGCTCCAGGACCTGGCATCTGGCAGCTGTGGTGAGAGGCTTCAGGACAGCCAAGATGCCTGGTATCCCCACCTCTTCGGGCTGTTGGGGGCAGAGCTGGGGGCCAGGGGGATGACAAGGTCTTGTTTGTGTGTGCTTGTGGGATTTGAGTTTCTGATGTGTCATAATCACTGCCAGGCCTTCCCAGTTGGAACCAGAGTGGGCACAGGGCCAGGGCTTGCTGCCTTCTGGGCAGATATAAGAGCTAGGGAGGAGAGCCTGGAGCCAGAGCCGGGGCAGAGGGGCCAGCCACCTACCCAGGGACCAGGGATCGGAGCTAAACCTGCTGCATACGGACCACCAGGTGGGCAGGGTCAGTGCCATGTGTGGCCCCCTATCTGGGGATCAGGGAGATACGCTAAAGGCAGGGTGAGTACATTCTTCCACGGCCCCTATTTCCCTTCTCCTCTGAGTTCCTCACCCTGCAACTGACCAAGTGACTGCCTGTCCCAGAGGCACCCAGGTAGAGGCTGAGGGGCCACTTGTCAGGGATTCGAACCCTAGACTCTCGAAGAGTCAGTGTAGGGAGATTGTAATAAGTATTGCCACTCACCCAGCACCCACAAACAACAAAAGTTACTGTTATCTCACCAAACCAAGGTCAGTAGGTTGGATGCCTGGCTTAGCACCCTAGCTCTCTAGGATTTAACTTCATTTACTCTTTTTTTTTTTTTTTTTTTTTTGAGATGGAGTCTCGCTCTGTCCACCAGGCTGGAGTGCAATGGTGCTATCTCAGCTCACTGCAAGCTCCGCCTCCCGGGTTCCCACCATTCTCCTGCCTCAGCCTCCCGAGTATAGCTGGGACTACAGGCGCCCGCCACGGCGCCCGGCTTTTTTTTGTATTTTTAGTAGAGACGGGGTTTCACCGTGGTCTCAATTTCCTGACCTTGTGATCCGCCCGCCTCGGCCTCCCAAAGTGCTGGGATTACAGGCGTGAGCCACTGCGCCCGGCCAACTTCATTTACTCTTACAACCAGCCCTGATGTAGGTGTATATATTAATATTTACAGGTGAGGTGACTGAAGCACAGAGATGTAATTTTCCCAAGGCCACACAGCAAAGTAAGTGACAAAACCAGGATTTGAACTCCCTGACTCCAGAGCTTGTCCTCTTAACTGCCATACTACGATGTCAAGTGACTGATGAGTTCCTTCCCGTTTCTGAATGGCAGTTTCCTTATCTCTAGTCTGAGGGTTTTGAGGTTTGATGACCAGAAAGATATTACCTTGAGCTTCCCTAAAAGTACTCAGACATGGGTCAACTTTAAGCACCTGGGTAACTTTGTTGGAAACACTTATCAAGAACTATGTGTATGGCCTTTGATCCAGCATTCAACTTTTGAAATTTATCATAAAGGCTGCAATCAGTTTTATGAACAATGTTCATTGCAGTTTTGCTAATAATTAGAGAAAATTAGAAATAAACAAAATGTCCAACAGCAGGGGGAACAAATGATGAATGTCCTGTGATTAAATACTACGCAGCCACTCAAGGAATCATGCACTCCAAGAGCGTAGGGTACCTTGGAGAATTCTTGATTGTTGTTAGTAGAAAAAGTACTTTATAAAACTGTGTGGTTGGACGGGCGCAGTGGTTCATGCCCGCAATCCCAGCACTTTGGGAGGCCGAGGAGGGCAGATCATCTGAGGTCAGGAGTTCGAGACCAGCCTGACCAACATGGAGAAACCTTGTCTCTACTGAAAATACAAAAATTAGCTGGATGTGTTGGCGCACGCCTCTAATCCCAGCTATTTGGGAGGCTGAGAGAGGAGAATCTCTTGAACCCGGGAGGCAGAGGTTGCGGTGAGCTGAGATCATGCCACTGCACTCCAGCCTGAGCGACAGAGCAAGATTCTGTCTCAAAAACAAAAACAAAAACAAACAAACAAAAAAACTGTGTGGTCAATATGGTATGAACATATGGTGTGATCCCTTTGCAAATGGGTATACATGTGTCTATGTGAAATAAATACAACAGACTGGAACATACACCCTTGGGGGTTAAGAGTTTATTTGTGACAGAGAGAATTGTGAACATTTTTATATTCTTATTCTTTTCTGGTTTCTCAAATTTTCTACAATATCTAAATATCACTTTTTAATTAGAAAAAAAAAAAGCTTTGGCCGGGCAAGGTGGCTCATGCCTGTAATCCCAGCACTTTGGGAGGGCGAGGCAGGCGGATCACCTGATGTCAGGAGTTCGAGACCAGCCTGACCAACGTGGAGAAACCCCATCTCTATTAAAAATACAAAATTAGCTGGGTGGAGGCTGAGGCAAAAGAATCACTTGAACCAGGGAGGCGGAGGTTGTGGTGAGCCCAGATGGCGCCACTGCACTCCAGCCTGGGCAACAAGAGTGAAACTCCATCTCAAAAATACATAAATAAATAAATAATTTTAAAAATCTTTTAAAATAATCTATTCTTTTCTTTCTTTTTTCTTTTCTTTTTTTACTGAACATTAACAAAAATTTATTTATGTTTCAATTTAGAAATGCATCTGTTCCCCCCACCCCCATCTGAAACTAAATATGGAGAAAGAAACAAAGACTTAGTAAAGAAACTTTCTGTTAAATGACAAGCAAAGCAATGATGAAAGCCTAAAATACATCTATGTTTAGGATGCAAAGTAAAAATAGATTTTTTTTTTTTTTTTGAGACAGGGCCTCACTCTGTCGCCCAGGCTGGAGTGCAGTGGCGCAATCTCGGCTCCCTGCAGCCTCCTCCTCTCAGGCTCAGGTGATCCTCCCACCTCAGTCTTTTTTTTTTTTTTTTTTTGAGACGGAGTCTCGCTCTGTCGCCCAGGCTGGAGTGTAGTGGCCGGATCTCAGCTCACGGCAAGCTCTGCCTCCCGGGTTTATGCCATTCTCCTGCCTCAGCCTCCCGAGTAGCTGGGACTACAGGCGCCCGCCACCTCGCCCGGCTAGTTTTTTTTGTATTTTTTAGTAGAGACGGGGTTTCACCGTGTTAGCCAGGATGGTCTCGATCTCCTGACCTCGTGATCCGCCCCTCTCGGCCTCCCAAAGTGCTGGGATTACAGGCCTGAGCCACCGCGCCCGGCCACTCACCTCAGTCTTCCGAGGAGCTGGGATTAAGGCACAGGACACCACGGCCAGTTAATTTTTGTTTCGTTTTTTTTGTAGAGACAGGGTTTCACCATGTTGCCCAGGCTGGTCTCAAATTCCTGGACTGGAGTTATCCACCTCCCTCAGCCTACCGGCATGAGCCGCCGCACACAGCCAGATTGTTCTTTTGGTCTAGGCATGCCCCCTTCTAGCTTCCGTTCTAACATACTCATCGGCTTGGAGAGGGAAGTGAATGGCAGCCTGTCAGTCCCTCAAAGGCTTCTGAGATTATCTGGTTCAACATGTTACGTGTGGGTCGGGCGCGGTGGCTCAAGCCTGTAATCCCAGCACTTTGGGAGGCCGAGACGGGCGGATCACGAGGTCAGGGGATCGAGACCATCCTGGCTAACACGGTGAAACCCCGTCTCTACTAAAAAATACAAAAAACTAGCCGGGCGAGGTGGCGGGCGCCTGTAGTCCCAGCTACTGCGGAGGCTGAGGCAGGAGAATGGCGTAAACCCGGAAGGCGGAGCTTGCAGTGAGCTGAGATCCGGCCACTGCACTCCAGCCCGGGCGACAGAGCGAGACTCCGTCTCAAACAAACAAACAAACAAAAAACATGTTACGTGTGGTAAAACTGAGGCTCAGGAGTTCAAATGGGCTTATGCAACGTCATACGGCGAACTAGAGGCCCCAGACCTCCAGCCTGGGCCTTAGTCATCTGGCCAATGGCCCACAGTCCCCAGGCCAGGCTGCCAGAAGGGCAAGGAGGTGGAAAGGAATTGCAACTAGAATTTATGGTGTACGGTTAATCCATGTTAGATGCTAACTGCAGTGAGGCCTTGAATGCCGAGTTGCTCACAGACCCACCCAGCAGCAGCTCGGCCTGGGAGTGGCAGGTGAGAGGGAGCAAAGGGCAGCTGGGGTGGACATGGAGCTGGCTGGGTGTGTCCCAGGCCTCTCCCTCTCATCTCTAGGCCTCACCTATCAGCGCTTCCTTCCTGGGCAGGGCTGAGGATTCACTCACTGCCCACGGCCGGCTGGGCAGGGACAGGAGAATGAGAGGCCTCCGCTGGCGTTACACTCGGCTGGTAAGGGTTCCAGCTCCGGCTGTGGTGCAGGTTAGGAGGTGGAAGGAGGTGAGGTCTCTGGCAGGCTGGGGCCTGGGCTAGGCTTGGATGCGGGTGGTGACTTGTTCCCCTCTCCAGTCCCTCCCTGGCAGGCCTGTGGTTTGGAGCAAGGACTGACTCAGGAACGTGGGGTCTTAACCCCCCTGCTCCAAGGTCCTCAAGGAGGTCAGACGGATGTCTCTGTCCCTTCCTCCCTGGAGTGGGTGCTGGATGGAGCTCTGTTCAGAGCCACACACAGCTAGACCCTGCCTCAGGCCTGAGCCTGGAGAACAGAGCGGGGCAGGAGAGGGGGTCCTGTCCATCTCTCAGCCCCTGAGAGGTCTCTTCTTCCTGGGAAAAGCCTTCAAGGTCATTGTGTGGAGGCACATGCACACATACATATACACACTCACACACATACACATGCAAACACACACACTCAAACATACTCAAATGCACTCACACACTCGGACACACACACGCACTCAAATACACACACACATACACACTCAAATGCACTCACACACGCAAACACACATACAGACATATACACATTCAAACACACACACTAAACACGCACACACTCACACACACTCTGGTACAGAGTGGAAGCTCAATTGAATGAATGAGTGAGTGAATAATGATGCCCCTGATGGATGTACATATTTACACCATCTCAACTCACACAAACACATTGATATACAAATACACAAATTTACACTCAGTACCTCCTCACATTGATGTGCCTACACAACTCTATTCCAAGCCAACACACAATTCACATAGACAAACACATTTTACATGAACTTACATATATGATCTCACATATGACTGCGTGCATCATTTCACGGGCTTCATGGGGAAACCTTTGGGCTTCATTTTCTTCCTTTGGAAAATGCTGATAACTAAGCCGGGCGTGGTGGTTCACGCCTGTAATCCCAGCACTTTGGGAGGCCGAGCCAGGCGGATCACCTGGGGTCAGGAGTTTGAGACCAGCCTGGCCAACATGAGGAAACAGGCATGTTGGTGGGCATCTGAAGTCCCAGCTACTTGGGAGGCTGCGACAAGAAAATTGCTTGAACCTGGGAGCCGGAGGTCACAGTGAGCCAAGATTGCACCACTGAACTCCCGTCTGGGTGACAGAGCAAGATCCTGTCTCAAGAAAAAAAAAAAAAAAAGATGAAGAAGAAGAAATACACAGAGATCACAGACAGCGCACATTGAACACACTGAACACAGGCCTGGGTGAGGATAGATCACAGACAGCGCACACTGAACACACTGAACACAGGCCTGGGTGAGGATAGATCACAGACAGCGCACACTGAACACACTGAACACAGGCCTGGGTGAGGATAGATCACAGACAGCGCACACTGAACACACTGAACACAGGCCTGGGTGAGGATAGATCACAGACAGCGCACACTGAACACACTGAACACAGGCCTGGGTGAGGATAGATCACAGACAGCGCACACTGAACACACTGAACACAGGCCTGGGTGAGGATAGATCACAGACAGCGCACACTGAACACACTGAACACAGGCCTGGGTGAGGATAGATCACAGACAGCGCACACTGAACACACTGAACACAGGCCTGGGTGAGGATAGATCACAGACAGCGCACACTGAACACACTGAACACAGGCCTGGGTGAGGATAGATCACAGACAGCGCACACTGAACACACTGAACACAGGCCTGGGTGAGGATAGATCACAGACAGCGCACACTGAACACACTGAACACAGGCCTGGGTGAGGATAGATCACAGACAGCGCACACTGAACACACTGAACACAGGCCTGGGTGAGGATAGATCACAGACAGCGCACACTGAACACAGTGAACACAGGCCTGGGTGAGGATAGATCACAGACAGCGCACACTGAACACACTGAACACAGGCCTGGGTGACGATAGATCACAGACAGCGCACACTGAACACACTGAACACAGGCCTGGGTGAGGATAGATCACAGACAGCGCACACTGAACACACTGAACACAGGCCTGGGTGAGGATGGGCTTTCTGTTGTCTTCATTATTCAATGTACAAACACACACAATTGAAGCTCCCAGGGCTGGGCCACCATCTGCCTTCTCCTCTGCTCCCAAGCTTAGAACTTGATCCCTGCCACCCACCCAGGATCCAGGGCAAACAGGCCGACAAACTGCAGGGCCTACGGCCCCATCTGAGCCTTGTGGCGTGCTGGCGGGGGTCGGGGGGACTGTGCTCCAGCCCTGAGCCGGCAGGGACCAGGGAGGAAGCAGGCTGGCAGCAGGGGCAGCATCCTGCCTGTTGTGGAAACCCCCAACTACCCTGGGCTGGGCTGGGGGTTACAGGCACATGGGCAGGGAGTGATGAGGTGGCCCGAGGGGGCTCCTGGGCTCAGGAGATGGTAGAAGCTGGGACCTCCTGTCCCTGGACCCACCAGGCCTCTTTATGTTTTCGCAGCCCACCCAGGTGGAGGACACCCTGTCTGGGGAGGAGGGTAACGAAGAGGAAGAGGAGGAGGAGGCAGCTCCAGACTCAGCTGCTGCTCCTGAGGATCCCATGGTGCCCCAGCTGACAGAAGCCAGCCAAGTTTTGAGTGCCTCGGATATTAGGCAGGTCCGGACACTGCCCATGGCACAAGAATTTCAGCCCTAAACCTGAGTCTCACCCTCCTGCCCTATACCAGCCACACCCAGGGGCACCTGGAGTCATCCTTGCTCTGTTCTCATCATGCATTACTTCTGGCAAATCGCTTCTTCTCTCGGGGCTTTGCTTCCTTTCTTGTAAAATCATCCAGTGTTGCTAGCACCTCCCTCTACACTGGGCCAAGAGGTTAAGGAGGTAAAGAAAGAGGCTAGGACAGGCGCGGTGGCTCATGCCTGTAATCCCAGCACTTTGGGAGGCCAAGGCAGGGGGATTGCTTGAGGCCAGGAGTTGGAGACCAGCCTGGCCAACATGGCAAAATCCTGTCTCTACTAAAAATACAAAAATTAGCTGGGTGTGGTGGTGGGCACCTGTAGTCCCAGCTACTCGGGAGGCTGAGGCACAAGATTTGCCTGGACCCAGGAGGCGAAGGTTGCAGTGAGCTGAGATTGTGTTGCTCTACTCTGGCCTGGGTGACAGAGTGAGACTCTGTCTGAAAGGGAAAAAAGGAAAGAGACTAATTCCTACATAGAAGCAGCCCTTGGGAACTGAGGCCAAAGTTGGAAAGGGGTGGGTGGATGAGACGATGGATCAGGCGGAGGGGTTCAGCATCTTTCCTATTCTCTGGCCTCTGGGGGCCAGGGTGACCGAGCAGAAACAGTCCCGAGAGTCCTGACCCGGGTTCAAATCCTGGCTCTGCCATTCACTACCCATGTGAGCTTTGGGCTAGTTGTTCCACCTCCCTGAGCCTCAGTTTCCTCATCTGTAACATGGGAATAATAACCCTTATCTCTGAGGGCTATTGCTAATGGCATGAAAGTCCCTAGAAACAGCAAACTGCTCTATCACCTGTAAAGCACTGGGCTGGATGCATGGTGGCTGTCCAAGCCCATCCCCAGGATATGGCAGGAGGGAGCAAGAACTCCTCCATTCACCTCCAGCCCTATCCCCAGCTCAGCTTTCACTTCCCACCAAGAGTCACCGGCCATCCCTGGAGTCTGGTCTTCTGCACGTCGAGGGACGGTTTCAGCCTGCAGAGCCTGTACCGGCGGATGGAGGGCTGCAGCGGGCCAGTGCTGCTGGTGCTCAGGGACCAGGACGGGCAGGTGAGCTGGGCAGGGGTGCCACCCGAGGCTCTGGGGGCACCCCACCAGGTATCCGTGGGTCCCGACCCAGCACAGCTCAGGGACGAGCAGGCAGAGTGAAAGACTAAGTCACCTATAATGGACACTGATGATGGCAATGAGACCTGTCCACTCAGAGCCATTCCCCCATTTATGCATTCAACACATCTACATGGGGCGCCTTCTGTGTGCCAGGTGAGAGGTGGGATAGAGCAGATCAACCCAGAAGCAGCCCCAGCTCTCTTGGAGCTAATGGTCTAATAGGGGAAGGGTCAGACAATTAAGCAAATAATCATTTGACTGTAAAACTGCATCTTCATCCTCAGAAGTAGAAGAAAGTGTGGGGGGTGCCGGTCACAGTGGCTCACACCTGTAATCCCAGCACTTTGGGAGGCTGAAGCAGGAGGATTGCGTCAGTCCAGGAGTTCAAGACCAGCCTGGACAACATAGCCAGACCCTGTCTCTAAAAATAAACAAAAACAAAAACAAACAACAACAACAAAATTAGCCAGGTGTGGTGGTGTTTGCCTATAGTCCCAGCAACTGCAGCTGGGGGCATTGTAGGGGGGTTGAGGCTGCAGTGAGCCATGATTGCACCACTGCACTCCAGCCTGGGTGACAGAGTGAGACCCTGTCTGGAAAAAAAAAAAAAAAGATATACACTGGCATTAAACTGATGTCAGAAGGAAACGTACCAAAATATTAAGAGTGATTATCTTGGGGAAGAAGGAGGAGGACTGGGAGGTGGCTTTGCTTTTTTTATTTTGCTTGTCTATAACTGCTGCTTTTTTCCGTGATTACTTGCATAGAATATATATATATATATATATAATTTTTTTTTAAGATGGAGTCTCGCTCTGTCACCCAGACTGGAGTGTAGTGGTGTGATCTCAACTCACTGCAACCCCCACCTCCTGGGTTCAAGTGATTCTCCTAATTCAGCCTCCCAAGTAGCTGGGATTACAGGTGCCCACCACCATGCCTGGTTAATTTTTGTATGTTTAGTAGAGACAGGATTTCGCTATGTTGGCCAGGCTGGTCTTGAACTCCTGACCTCAGCCCACCCCAGTCTCCCCAAAGTGTTGGGATTACAGGCGTAAGCCATCGCACTTGGCCTAGAGTAAGTATATTTAAGAAAAAGGAGGGCCCTGACCGCCCAGAGGAGGAAGCCAGCAGGACCTCTTCCTTGGGGAGCATTAAGGGAAAGGATGCATAAGGATTCCTCCTCTTGGGTGTGGAGCCCCCATGCCTCAGCTCTGCCCCAGCTTCCCAGGTGACCTCTAGGATGAGCCTGTATTACTAAACCCGAAGAATGAGGGTCGTCAGAGGACCCCCAGCTCCTTCCAGCTGCAGACTGCAACTTCCGCTTTCCAGATATTTGGAGCCTTCTCCTCCTCGGCTATCCAACTCAGCAAAGGCTTCTATGGCACTGGCGAGACATTCCTCTTCTCCTTCTCACCACAGCTGAAGGTGATGTTCCCAACCTTCCATGGGGGGAGTGGGGCGTGTGGCGAGACAAAGCTCCTGGGGTCCCAGTGGCCCCCAGCTCCATCCTCCACGATGGGCTGCCTGGTGTGCCACCATCCTTCCACAGGGAGAATGAGCAGGGCAGTGGTGGGCAGAGCATCCCCCTTGACCTGTCTGTCCTGCATTTAAAACATACTTGGTGGGTCTGGCCGGGCGCGGTGGCTCACGCCTGTAATCCCAGCACTTTGGAAGGCCGAGGTGGGCGGATCACGAGGTCAGGAGATCGAGACCATCCTGGCTAACACGGTGAAACCCCGTCTCTACTAAAAAATACAAAAAATTAGCTGGCGTGGTGGCGGGCGCCTGTAGTCCCAGCTATTCGGGAGGCTGAGGCAGGAGAATGGCATGAACCCGAGAGGCGGAGCTTGCAGTGAGCCGAGATCGCGCCACTGCATTCCAGCCTGGGCGACAGAGCGAGACTCCGTCTCAAAAAAAAAAAAAATACTTGGTGGGTCTCTGGCAACCGCTGACTGGCTGAGAGGAGGGAGGACCATGCTTTCCAGGCACAGGGTGGGAAGACAAGACAGACCTGAGGGCGTGGTGGCAGGATGACGAAGAAGGACACAGCCAGTGGCTTCTCAGGAAGTATGGGGGCCAGGCACCATGGCTCATGCCTGTAATCCTACTTTGGGAGGCCAACGAAGGTGGATTGCTTGAGTCCAGGAGTTCAAGACCTGCCTGGGCAACATAGTGAGACCCCATCCCTACAAAAAATACAAAAATTAGCCAGACATGGTCGCACATCTGTAGTCTCAGCTACTTGAGAGGCTGATGAGGGAGGATCGTTTAAGCCTGGAAGGTTGAGGCTGTGGTGAGCCGTGATCGCACCACTGCATTCCAGCCTGGGCAACAGAGCAAGACCCTGTCTCCAAAAAAAAAGAAATACGGGGTGAGGTCATTGCTGGAGGAAGGTGAAGGATCGGGTATCGCAGTCATCACAGGTGTGGGAAGGGAGGGAAGCCTGCTGGAGAACACCAGAGCAGCAGAAGTGCCGCTGGGTCGTGCGAGTGGCAGCTTGGGCTGTGAGGTTAGGGCGCCGCCACTTCTGTGCCTGCTTCTTCAGCAGCATCGGCTGCTCAGCGCAGGCCTGCAGAGAGGGGACACCAGAGAGTGGACTGTAGAGAGCGGGCAGCCAGGGTTAGAGGTTTTGCCCAACTGGTTTAACAGCAGCAGAGAGGGAAAGAAAGTTGAAGGGAGTGACAATACAACATGGACCACAGAACCTCGACTGGAGAAGGAGGGGAGGGAAGCAGGGGGCACAGCGGGACACCAAGGCAAAGGTGGGCTCCGCCTGAGAGGTCTCCTTGACGTCAAAGGCTTGGAGTAGTGACAGCAGTTGGACAATGTGTTGGAAGACAGGATACAGTGGACAGAGAGGGGGACATTTGAAATAGGCTGTGGAAGAGCCACCTGCCATCCTTGCTGAGGACAAATTCTCAGATGTGACCATGGAAGACAGCAGCAGAAACCCATTCTAGGGCAGGGCCTGGACAGGTCCACGTGGATAGTGAAGTTTACCAGAGAGCTGTGAAGGGCTGGGGGTGGTGAGTCAGAGCTCAAGTTTCTAATTAATGACGAGTGGGAGAGTGAAAGGCACAAGATGACTGGTATAGTCAGGTGGCTCGACCTGCCCAGGAGCTGGGTGAGAATAATAGTCCCAAACGTCTTCCATCCAAAGATTTCCTGCCTCTGGGTTATTTATCCACTAAAGCCACTGAGCAGTACCTGCTTGGCACAGAGCAGACTATTTTTACTACTAGTAAAAATGGCCAGGCCAAGCGCTGTGACTCATGCCTATAATCCCAGCACTCTTAGGGAGGCAGAGGCAGGAGGATCGCTTGAGCCCAGGAGTTCAAGACCAGCCTGGGCAACAGAGCAAGATGCTATTTTCCACAAAAAGGAAAAAACAAAAACAAAACAAAAAATGGCCAGGTGCGGTGGCTGGCTCACACCTGTAATCCCAGCATTTTCGGGACTGAGGTGGGAGGATTGCTTGAGCTCAGGAGTTCAAGACCAGCCTGGGCAACAGAGTAAGATGCTGTCTCTTAAAAAAAATTTTTTTTTGGCCGGGCGCGGTGGCTCAAGCCTGTAATCCCAGCACTTTGGGAGGCCGAGACGGGCGGATCACGAGGTCAGGAGATCGAGACCATCCTGACTAACACGGTGAAACCCCGTCTCTACTAAAAAATACAAAAAACTAGCCGGGCGAGGTGGTGGGCGCCTGTAGTCCCAGCTACTCGGGAGGCTGAGGCAGGAGAATGGCGTAAACCCGGGAGGCGGAGCTTGCAGTGAGCTGAGATCCGGCCACTGCACTCCAGCCTGGGCGACAGAGCGAGACTCCGTCTCAAAAAAAAAAAAAAAAAAAAAAAAAAAAAAAAAAAAAAATTTTTTTTTAAGTTGTTCAATGGATGAAGTCGTTCCAGGTATTTTGCTATTAGAGATCTCTCCAATGCACAGACTAAGATTCCTTCAGACACATCCAATCACACAGTCATCTGGTCTCATGACAGGGAGTTCACAAGGAGCTACGGACTGCTTTGCTAAAGGCAAAATACACTATATCTATTGCATTGCTGCCATCAGCTGGAGGGGCTCCATCAAGCTTCCCAGGATCCAGGAAAGGGTGAGGGAGGCATAGTGAGCCAGTGCTGGTACTACTCATCACCACTTGCCTTCCTGAACTTAAGTCTTAGTTCTAAAGTTCTAGAATTTTCCTTCCATTGCACTGACAGCTCCTAGTAGAATCTTTTGCTGGTTCCTCCTCATCTTCCCAGCCTTTCAACATCAGAGCTCAGGTGTTGGTTCTCATCTCTTCTCTACCGACCCTCATTTATTCTGTGGTTTCATCCATTCCCACAGCTCTTCATGCTGCCTGTATGCTAATGGCCTCTTCCCTGGACTCCAATCTCACATATATCCAACAACTGCCCATCATCTCTCTTTGCATCTCAAACATGGCATTTCTTTTCTCTTTTTTTTCTGAGACAGAGTCTCACTCTGTCACTCAGGCTGGAGTACAGTGGCGCCATCTCAGCTCACCGCAGCCTCCACCTCCTGGGCTCAACTGATCCTCCTGCCTCAGCCTCCCAAGTAGCTGGGACTACGGGCACATGCCACCATGCCTGGCTAATTTTTGTAATTTTGTAGAGACGGGGTTTCACCATGTTGCCCAGGCTGGTTTTGAATTCCTGAGCTCAAGTGATATGCCTGCTTCCACCTCCCAAAGTGCTGGTATTACAGGTATGAGCGCTGCATCTGGCCCCAAACATGGCATTTCCAGCTTATCATGTCCCAAACAGAGCTCCTGGCTTTCCCACACAAAGCCTCTTCCTCCTGCTATCTTCCCCCATCAAAGTGAATGGCATCTCCCTCTCCTGCTGCTGAGATAGAAAGTCTTGAAGTCCTCCTTAACTCTTGTCTTTCACAACTTCACATCTGAGCTGTCAGCGAATCCTGATAGCTCTGCTTTCTCTCTATATTCGGGATCCACCACTGCCATGTCCTTTGCTGCCATCTTGGTTCAAGCCACCATCATTACTTGTGTGTCCCTGCTATTGCCTCCTAAAAGGTCTCTCACTGCCTCCACTTCAGTCAGCACAGTAGCTGGAGCAATCCTTTCAAAAGGTAAGCCAGGGCCGGACGCAGTGGCTCATGCCTGTAATCCCAGCACTTTGGGAGGCCGAGGTGGGTGGATCACTTGAGGTCAGGAGTTTGAGACCCATCTGGCCAACATGGTGAAACCCCATCTCTACTAAAAACACAAAAATTAGCCAGGCATGGTAGTATGCGCCTGTAATCCCAGCTACTCGGTAGGCTGAGGCATGAGAATCTCTTGAACCTGGAGGAGGCGGAGGTTGCAGTGAGTTGAGATCGTGCCACTGCACTCCAGCCAGGGTGACAGAGTGAGACTCTGTCTTAACACAAATTAAAAAAAAGGTGGGGGGAAGCTAGAACTCACAGCATGTCACTCCTTGGCTTCCTCTTTCACTTGGGGAAGAGCCAAAGTGTGTCCAACGATCTACGTCCCTACGCCTTCTGGCCTCTCTCTGAATGGCATGTCTTGCTACTTTTCCTTTCTCTCACTCTGCTCCAACCACACTGACTTCTGAGCTGGTCCGCAAACATGGAACTTCACGTCTTTTTTTTTTTTTTTTTTTTTTTGAGACGGAGTCTTGCTCTGCCGCCCAGGCTGGAGTGCAGTGGCCGGCTCTCAGCTCACTGCAAGCTCCGCCTCCCGGGTTCACGCCACTCTCCTGTCTCAGCCTCCCGAGTAGCTGGGACTACAGGCGCCCGCCTCGTCGCCCGGCTAGTTTTTTGTATTTTTTAGTAGAGACGGGGTTTCACCATATTAGCCAGGATGGTCTCGATCTCCTGACCTCGTGATCCGCCCGTCTCGGCCTCCCAAAGTGCTGGGATTACAGGCTTGAGCCACCGCGCCCGGCCGAACTTCACGTCTTTAATGTAAATAAAGAGAAATAAAACAGGGTCTGGGAGGAAGGGCTGCTTCAGATAGGGTGGTCCAGGAAATTTCTCTGAGATGACATTTGGGTCGAAGGATGAGAGGTGGGCCCTCTGAGGATCCGGGGGAATTGCATTCTGGGCAGAGGGATTCTAGGGCAGGAACGGGCTTTGGGTGTTCCAGGGATGGAAAGACTGGAGTAGCTAATGTGTAGTCAATAAGGGGGAGAAGGGGCCAGAGAGAAAACCAGGGGTTAGAGCTGGCTGCACTTTTAAGTTTTGACAGTTTTTTTTTGTTTTTGTTTTTTAGAGTTGGGGTCTTGCTGTTACCCATGCTAGAGTGCAGAGGTGCAACCATAGCTCACCGTAGCCTCCACTCCTGGGCTGAAGTGATCATTCCACCTTAGCCTCCCTAATAGCTGGGACTATAGGTGCACACCACCATGACCAGCTAGGTTTAAAAAAATTTTTTTAGGGCCGGGCGCAGTGACTCACGCCTGTAATCCCAGCTCTTTGGGAGGCTGAGGCAGGCAGATCATGAGGTCAGTAGACTGAGACCAGCCTGGGCGACATGGTGAAACCCGTCTCTACTAAAATACAAAAAGTTAGCTGGGCGTGGTGGCGCATGCCTGTAGTCCCAGCTACTCGGGAGGCTGAGGGAGGGGAATTGTTTGAACTCTGGAGGCGGAGGTTGCAGTGAGCCGAGATTGCGCCACTACACTCCAGCCTGGTGACAGAGCGAGACTCCGTGTCAAAAGAGAGAAAGAGAAAAAAATTTTTTTAGAGATAGGGGAGGGTCTTACTTTGTTGCCCTGGTTGGTCTAGAACTCCTGACCTCAAGGAAACTCCTGGCCTCAAGTGATCCTCCTGCCTCAGCCTACTGAGTAGCTGGGATTACAGGTGCACACCATCACACCTGGCTAATTAAAAAATTGCTGGGATTACAGGCATGAGCCACTGCACCAGGCCCAGGCTGCACTTCTGGCCATTGTTAAGTTGAATTTTATCCCTACTGCAATGGGAAGCCATTGGAGGACTTAGGCAGAGGAAACATCTGATTTGGACGTCGAACAGATCACGCAGATTGCAGTGTGGGTATGGCTGTAGGTACAAACAGTGGAGGCAGAGGGACCAGCTGGGAGGCTGTGATCCAGGCAGAGGATAGGATAGAAATGGCGGCAGGCAGGCTACGTCTAGAGCTGCGAGGCTTGTTGATGAGCTGGATGTGAGGCAGCGCTGAAGCGCAGTCCGGGTGAGAGGCGACGATGAGTTACTTAATGGCAGTATCAGTCCCCACTCCTGGCCTGGACTGCTCCCCTCCTCCCTCCAGCTTTGGAAGCAGGAAGCCTCAGAGGTTGTTGTCCTATTCTAGAACAAGGTGGCTTCTAGGCTGTAGGAATTCAAACTAAAGGGCATGTGGCGGTGACTCCAAGGAGACTGAGAAGAGAAACCCCAAGATCCCTGAACCCGGAGTCCCACCTGTGGCTCGGCTGCGGCCTGGATGCAGTTCCCACCACAACATTGCCACCCAGTGGTTCGGGGTCAAACTGCAAGGGCGGGACTCGCTCCCGTAGTAACCTGAGCCATTCCCATCACCCAGGTCTTTAAGTGGACTGGAAGCAACTCTTTCTTTGTGAAGGGAGACTTGGATTTACTGATGATGGGCAGTGGCAGGTGAGTGTCTCAGTCCTCCTGAGTCTTGGAGTGGTCTGTGTTCTGGTCCCTTTCCCTCTGCTGAACTGCTGGGCTAGGCTGCCCTTGATGCAATGGGGAGGCTGGTGGGAACTCTCAGGCTGTTCCCTTCATTGCTCAGCCTCCCAGCCAACCCCCTCACCCTCACGTTAAGCCAGTATTAAGCGGAAAGGATGTATGAGTGCCCCCACCGAAGTGTTACAGCTGGTGACAGTTTAGTCTGAATGTATGCAACTTTTGCAATAGAATTCCACATGGTTGGATGAGGCTAGCGTCAAGAGATGAGTGTGCCTCGTTTTTCCATCAGCCCAGGAATTGCAGGGGACATAACTCATTGCAGGAGCCTCCCTCGGTCAGGACAGGGGATAGAGAGAGGTAGGGAAAAAAAGTTGATCTCATCCTGGTTGTGACCTTCACATTCAGGGGGCATGCGTCTTATCCTGAGGGCAGGGATGAGAGCATTGCTTGATTAGTACCAGGCAAATTCTTTGCTCTCCCGACTGCCTGAAAAGCCTCCATTGAGGGGCAGCTTGGCACAGAACACATCAGCCATTGCTGATCTGCAGGAATTCACTTCCTAGCTCCGGCTGAGGTTTTCTATCAAATAAGGGGATTAGAATGGATGCTCTGAAGTATTTGGGCTCTCAGAGTTTGCACCCCGAGATGTACTAGCTTTGGTTAAAGAATTGCCATTTTTAATTTTTATTTTTTTATTTTTTTTGAGACAGAGTCTCGCTCTGTCACCCAGGCTGGAGTGCAGTGGCGTGATCTCAGCTCACCGCAACTTCCCCCTCCCAGGTTCAAGTGATTCTCCTGCCTCAGCCTCTGGAGTAGCTGGGACTACAGGTGCTCACCACCACGCTCGGCTAATTTTTGTATTAAGAACTGCCATCTTGGGCCAGGCTCATGCCTGTAATCCCAGCACTTTGGGAGGCCGAGGTGGGCGGATCATGAAGTCTGGAAATTGAGGCCATCCTGGCTACCACGATGAAACCCCACCTCTACTAAAAATACAAAAAATTAGCCAGGCGTGGTGGCTGGCGCCTGTAGTCCCAGCTACTTGGGAGGCTGAGGCAGGAGAATGGCGTGAACCCGGGAGGCGGAGCTTGCAGTGAGCCGAGATCGCACCATTGCACTTCAGCCTGAGCAACAGAGCGAGACTCCTACCGAAAAAAAAAAAAATTGCCATCTTGGCTGGATGCGGTGCCTCATGCCTGTAATTCCAGCACTTTGGCATGAGACGGGCAAGATCACTTGAGGTCAGGAGTTCGAGAGCACTCTGGCCAATGTGGTGAAACCCTGTCTCTACTAAAAAATACAAAAATTAGCTGGGCATGGTGGCAGGCATCTGTAGTCCCAGCTACTCGGGAGGCTGAGGTGGGAGAATTGCTTCAACCTGGAAGGTGGAGGTTGCAGTGAGCCGAGATCACTCATTGCACTCCTGGGCAACAGAGTGAGACTCCATCTCAAAAAAAAAAAAAAAAATTGCCATCCTAAAAATGCTCCAAATGTTCTTTTTTTTTTTTTTTTTGAGACGGAGTCTCGCTCTGTCGCCCAGGCTGGAGTGCAGTGGCCGGATCTCAGCTCACTGCAAGCTCCGCCCCCCGGGTTTACGCCATTCTCCTGCCTCAGCCTCCCGAGTAGCTGGGACTACAGGCGCCCGCCACCTCGCCCGGCTAGTTTTTTGTATTTTTTTTTAGTAGAGACGGGGTTTCACCGTGTTAGCCAGGATGGTCTCGATCTCCTGACCTTGTGATCCGCCTGTCTCAGCCTCCCAAAGTGCTGGGATTACCGGCTTGAGCCACCACGCCTGGCCTTCCAAATGTTCTGTGGGCTGTGGTGACAGTTGCGCCACTGTATATACTTATTAAAATACTGAACTGTTCAAAAAATACTCTTAGTCGGGCGTGGTGGCTCACGCCTGTAATCCCAGCACTTTGGGAGGCCAAGGCAGGCAGATCGCTTGAGGTCAGGAGTTCGAGACCAGCCTGGCCAACATAGCAAAACCCCATCTCTACTAAACATACAAAAATTAACCAGGTATAGTGGTGGGTGGCCTGTAATCCCAGTTACTCGGGAGGCTGAGGTAGGAGAATTGCTTGAACCTGGGAGGTAGAAGTTGTGGTGAGCCAAGGTCGTGCCACTGCACTCCAGCCTGGGTGACAAAGCAAGACTCTGTCTCAATAAATAAATAAATAAACAAACAAACAAATACTCTCAACCCCATGGGGAACAATGTGCTGAGTCCCCAATAATTCAGTATAAATTTCTTTAAGGGGAGGTAAGACAGGTGAAACTGGGCTGCCATCCTGGCATGGCCAATCAGTGGCAGAGCCTGAGGGTTTCAGCATGCAGGAGTGAGCTGCACCAAGACTGTCCTCTTCTCTCTAGTGGCCGGTTTGGGCTGTGGTTGGATGGAGACTTGTTTCACGGGGGAAGCTCCCCTTGCGCAACCTTCAACAACGAGGTGCTGGCCCGGCGGGAACAGTTCTGTGTCCAGGAGCTGGAGGCCTGGCTTCTCAGCTGACGGCCCTGCGGCAACAGGTACTCAGCCCTGCTCACGATGCCACCCAGGCCTTCCTGACACACGGCAGCTGTGCTGTTCGAAACACAGATGCTGAAGGGCCCTAGAGTTGGCTGAGGCTGCTGGCCAGCCTCCTTATGGCCTGGGGACCCAAGATACAGGTGGGGGCAGGCACTGCTCTTTTGCAGAGGTGACTCTGAAGGATTAAAAGATGCTTACACCTTACCCAAGCAGCACTGAGACCCTAAGCTAACAGGATCTTAGAAAACTAAGAAAAATCCACATCCCTTCCCATGCTAGTGCCTGCCTCCTGGCAAAGGGAAGATTTTTCACTATGCTGTTCGCCACCAGCTACTGAACGAGGAAAACCAACCTCATGAACATTATCATTTTAGAGGTTCTACAACAAATTCATGTTTATAGTAGAAAAACTAGAAGGCATTAAAAAAATGAAAATTGCCTAAAATTCAACCCCCTCAACTCTAACATTTTCATGTATATCCTTCCAGACAATGTTCCATGAATATGTGTGTGTGTGTATTCTTACAAAAACGGGACTCTACTCTGTATGTGTGGAAATGATTTACAGAATATTGTCAAACCTTAGAAACCCGGGCTTGAGCACTGGAACTAATAAAGACTCTAGCAGCATCATTCATCCTCTGGCCTGCTGCAGAACGTTGAGGCCCTTTTGTCTGCCACCAGTGCTAGGTTCTTGTGAATCTGCTATTTAATTTCACGATGAAGATATGAAAGGAGCAAACGAGTAATATGTATATTCAGACAAATAAGTCGAAAGCTTTGTAGAACACAACTTTCAAGATGGAGATACATTCACGAAGCTTTATTGCAGCTGTTTCCCTTACCCAGTTGAAGTGGCCATTTTAATTTGCAGTTCTATTTACATTCCCAGGGTAACCACGTTCAGTAACTCTCTAGAGGCTAAGCTGTTAAAATTTCCATTTTTATACAAATAGCGAAGATGTTTCTTTCCTTCTTTTTTTTTTTTCGTTTGAGACAGAGTTTCGTTCTTGACCCCCAGGCTGGAGTGCAGTAGTGATCTTGGCTCACTGCACACTCCGCCTCCCGGGTTCAAGTGATTCTCTTGCCTCGGCCTCCCAAGTAGCTGGGATTACAAGCACACACCACCACAATTTCGCCTGGCTAATTTCTGTATTTTCAGCAGAGACTGGGTTTCGCCATGTTGGCCAGGCTGGTCTCGAACTCTTTACCTCAGGTGATCCACCCACCTCGGCCTCCCAACGTGCTGGGATTACAGGTGGGATTACAGGCGTGAGCCACTTCGCCTGGCCAAGATGTTTCTTAAGGAAAATGTAACCTTGTAAATAGCGCAGAGTTATCATAATGAAAACAGTTGCAAAGAACATAAAGTACAGCTGCCTTACGTGTAACAAAAGATGCAAACAAAATTCATTCAAGTTGTTTCACAGACAGCACAGTGACACAGTATTAGGACTACAGAATCTCAGAGTAAACCACAATGATTTAAAGGTAAGATACACAGAAATAAAATGATTTTAACACAATATGACATTCCTGAGGCACCTTGGCTAAAGTGGGAATGACCTAGTGCCATGGCTGACCTCACTTGTGCGTCACTGAGCCCGTATGTGAACAGATCGCCCCGATACCATGGTAGGCATGAGAGGAGAACGGTTTTAACTATTCTCTTATGAATTGTAACCAACCCCTATTATTTACTGATGGATGGAATGTGGGGGCGGGGGTGGTGGGGGGGTGGGGTGATCATACAGGATGGCAGACATTCCAAGTACTCTTCACCCCAGTGTGGACGGAACAGAATCTGGCTACACGGTGGCCAGTGACAGACTGCTGGGAAATCTGCTGGCCTGTGGTCTGAGTTCCCCTACACGCTCAGGCTGACCCTCACTCCCAGTGTACCAGGGAGGCTTAGTCCGGGGAGCACCAGAGCGGAAGACATTCGGGGCTCATGGCTCCCATCCCCACTAGCCTGCATCTTCAGCACCCTCTGGCCACCACCAGCTTTGGCTCTAAATGCAGACTTTTTTTTTTTTTTTTTTGAGATGGAGTCTCACTCTGTCACCCAGGCTGGAGTGCAGTGGCTCTATCTCAGCTCACTGCAAGCTCTGCCTCCTGGGTTCATGCCATTCTCCTGCCTCAGCCTCCCAAGTAGCTGGGACTACAGGTGCCCACCACCACGCCTGGCTAATTTTTTGTATTTTTAGTAGAGACGGGGTTTCACCATGTTAGCCAGAATGGTCTCTATCTCCTGATCCGACTGCCCTGGCCTCCCAAAGTGCTGGGATTACAGACGTGAGCCACCGCACCCAGCCCTGCAGACTTTGTTCTTGGTGAATTGCTATAGAACTGGGAATAAGGTGTGCCCTGGGCACAGGGACACTGCCCCACCAAGGTGGTGCCCCCTCCACTGCTGGGAAAACGAAGTTACCTAGGGGAGCCTGGAACCTACTGGGCAGTCACTAATTTCCGCATAGGCAGTGCAGAGTTTGCACTTTTTTTTTTTCTTTTTTTTTTTTAGAGACGGAGTCTCACTCTGTCACCCAGGCTGGAGTGCAACGGCATGATCTTGGCTCACTGCAACCTCCGCCTCCCGGGTTCAAGCGATTCTCCTGCCTCAGCCTCCCAAGTAGCTGGGACTACAGGCACACACCGCCACGCCCGGCTAGTGTTTGCTCTTAAATACACAAAATGCACTGAACCAGCAAAAACAAAGTCCCAGGTCTGAGGAGCTCTGAGGATGGTGCCTGTGATGGCCTCTGGCCAGCTCTCCAGGATACTCAGAGAGCAGGTCAGGGGAGGCTTTCTCCAGGCTGGGCAGTGGGAAGGCCCTCTGGACCAGGGGAGTGAGTATTCAGGAGACAAAGGCACTGCCCAGGTCTGGAACCGCCACGGAGCCAGGGCACAGCCTAGTTTGGGGGATTCCTCTGTCACTGGGGGTAGGGATCTCCCAACAAGAGGCGGCTTTAGGCTCACTCATGAGGAGGCCTGAGCTCTCAGATCTTCCCCAAAACCTAATCAGGCCTCTCACCAGTGTGTTGGAGGCCACTCCTGGCCATCATCTACAACTGTTTACCCCAACCTGGCACCTTGTAAGGGGGCTAAAAGGGTGAGGGCAGGTGTTTCTCGCCTATGCTTGAAGAGGACTATCCTCAAACTTGAAGTGACAGGGAACTCTTCACCGGGGCAGGATTTGATGTTTTGTTTTTAGCCATGTTTGTCTATGACAATGTCAACTTCTAATTCCAATTTGTACCCTTGTCTCATTTCTACATTAAAAACAAAAAACAATCATCCGTCATAAAAGTTCAGAGTAAGCTGGGTGTGGTGGCACGTGCCTATAGTTCCAGCTACTTGGGGGGCTAAGGCAGGAGGGTCGCTTGAGCCCAGGAAAGTGCGAGTCCAGCCTGGGCAACAGAGTAAAACCTTGTCTTTTAAAAAAGAAAAAAAAGAGAGTTCAGAGTAGATAAAAGAGTTGTTATTCTAAGAAAATAGACTACTGAAGGAGAAAGACTTTAGTAATATTAAAAATAGGCAAGGTAATACTTTTCATAGTATAGTAAGATTGCCTAATACCATCTTATTTCTTTGATTAAAAATTACTTAGCTTCAGCATGCGTGTACACTCAAATTACAAAATTAAAGCATGAGTTATCATAATTTTGCAGAATTCTATGAGTGAAGCCCTTAAATGAATTGTGCTGGGAGGGAGTTTGTAAACAGCCGACTACAGACATTCACCTTGGGTCATCTTTAAAAAGCTGGAGTCTGCTTTTGGATGCTTCTCGGAGGTGAGTTGGACTTTGGACTGAAGTCCTGTAGTTCCATTCCTTTTTCTGAGGTGTTATGAGTGGGGCTATAACATCGCCATCCTATTAGGAGGAGAGAGAAAAACAGAGAACAGAGAAAAGCCAGTTTCCATCATCTTATTTGTGAGTGAAAGTCTCAGGTGCGCACATTCTCATCTTGCATATAGATTGCTTCTAGGTGTCCTCACTCCAGGGAAACTCCAAATTACATATGCCCTGTGCTTGGGACAAATTAGAAACACTACAGTCTTATGCAGGAAGAGCCTTCATGAAAACAGACACTGGCCTCTGCAGAGATGACCGGAAGCAGCATACCACTGCCCACCTCTATGGCCTCCTTCACGGAGCACAAACCCTGTCCTGTTTGCCCAGGAGAAAGACAGGATGCACTGAACCCCTAGGTTCTCTCTCGCCTGGGCCCCTCTGCGATAAATGGCCCAGGTCTACAAAATGGCAAAGAAGGGGAGAAAAGACAGTATGTACCTGCAGAATTTAATTTTTTCTCTGCATCAAAGCTCTAACGTTGGCCCCATCAGCATAGGCTCCAGCCAAAGGACCTCCTCCACCCAAAATAAGGGAGAGATCCAAAGAGAGGTGATACAATGACCTGAAACCATAGAGGTAAGAAGAAGCAAGGCCTCCTAATACTCCACTCTATGCTAAACTGTTCTGAACTTGTGTGTAGATCCTCTTTGGTTACGAGAGGATGCAGGATCTTGGAGAGGTTCTGTTGTATCAGGAATACAATGCTGGTAGGAGGATTCGTGCTCCTCATCTGCCTGTTTGCTCTCAGATCCATTCTTCACTCCTCCTCTCCCTACTCTGTTTCACTGGAGCTACTCCGGTAAATTACATTTCTCAGCTCCCATGCCTGCTGGTTTCCAGTGAGGTTTGGTCTCTCTGGTGGGAGACGAGGTGAGAAGAGGGCAGAGAAATCAGGTTATTTCTCTCCCTACCTCCTCTGGCATGAGCGGCAGTGGCAGTGACTCTTCTGTGGTTCTAGCTTCTGCAGGTGGCCCCAGCTCCGGGACTCCCACCGGCTCCCTTGGTCTCTCCTATCCTAGAGGTGGTAGCAGCTTCCTGCTTTTGAATCACCGTCCTCTGTACTCATTTAGCTCTGCCAAAACTTTTGTATCTCATCCCCCATGTTAAATTTCTTCTGTTGAACCACACTGGATCTGACATGATAGAACCATTAAAAATAGTATTCTAAAAATTTATCATTATTATGTTTTTTTTTTTTTTTTTTTGAGACGGCGTCTTGCTCTGCCGCCCAGGCTGGAGTGCAGTGGCCGGCTCTCAGCTCACTGCAAGCTCCGCCTCCCGGGTTCACGCCATTCTCCTGTCTCAGCCTCCCGAGTAGCTGGGACTACAGGCGCCTGCCTCGTCGCCCGGCTAGTTTTTTGTATTTTTTAGTAGAGACGGGGTTTCACCGTATTAGCCAGGAGAGTCTCGATCTCCTGACCTCATGATCTGCCCGTCTCGGCCTCCCAAAGTGCTGGGATTACAGGCTTGAGCCACCGCGCCCGGCCATTATTATGTTTTTGAGATGGCATCTTGCTCTGTCACCCATGCTGGAGTGCAATGGCACGATTTCAGCTCACTGCAACCTCCACCTCCAGGGTTCAAGCGATTCTCCTGCCTCAGCCTCCCAAGTAGCTGGGATTATAGGTGTGCACCACCATGGCTAATTTTTGTATTTTTTAGTAGAGACGGGGTTTCACCGTATTAGCCAGGAGAGTCTCGATCTCCTGACCTCATGATCTGCCCGTCTCGGCCTCCCAAAGTGCTGGGATTACAGGCTTGAGCCACCGCGCCCGGCCATTATTATGTTTTTGAGATGGCATCTTGCTCTGTCACCCATGCTGGAGTGCAATGGCACGATTTCAGCTCACTGCAACCTCCACCTCCAGGGTTCAAGCGATTCTCCTGCCTCAGCCTCCCAAGTAGCTGGGATTATAGGTGTGCACCACCATGGCTAATTTTTGTATTTTTAGTAAAGATGGGGTTCACTATGTTGGCCAGGATGGTCTCGAACTCCTGATCTCAGTAAAGGCAATCATTTAGGCCAGTCGTGGTGGCTCACGCCTGTAATCCCAGCACTTTGGGAGGCCAAGGCAGGTGGATCACTTGAGGTCGGGAGTTTAAGACCAGCCTGGGCAACATGGTGAGACCCTGTCTCTACTAAAAATACAAAAATTAGCTGGGCATGGTGTTGCGTGCCTGTAGTCCCAGCTACTCAGGAGGCTGAGGCAAGAGAATCACTTCAACCCAGGAGGTCGGGCTTGCAGTGAGCTGAGACCATACCACTGCACTCCAGCCTGGGCAATATAGTGAGACTCCATCTCAAAAAAAGTCATTCTATTGCTGTGATACTTGTTTTTTTTTTTTTTTTTTTTTTTTTTTTTTGAGATGGAGTCTCGCTCTGTCGCCCAGGCTGGAGTGCAGTGGCCAGATCTCAGCTCACTGCAAGCTCCACCTCCTGGGTTTACGCCATTCTCCTGCCTCAGCCTCCCGAGTAGCTGAGACTACAGGCGCCCGCCACCTCGCCCAGCTAGTTTTTTGTATTTTTTAGTAGAGACAGGGTTTCACCGTGTTAGCCAGGATGGTCTCGATCTCCTGACCTCGTGATCCGCCCGTCTCGGCCTCCCAAAGTGCTGGGATTACAGGCTTGAGCCACTGCGCCTGCCCGATACTTGTTCTTAAAGGTCTATTTCAAAATAGACAGTATTTATTTGTCTTTAAACTCATCTCTATTTCTTTCTTTTTTTTTTTTTTTATTGAGATGGAGTCTTGCTCTGTCGCCCAGACTGGAGTGCTGTGGTGCAATCTCCGCTCACTGCAAGCTCTGGTTCCTGGGTTCACGCCATTCTCCTGCCTCAGCCTCCCAAGAAGATGGGACTATAGGCACCCGCCACCACGCCCGGCTAATTTTTTGTATTTTTTAGTAGAGATGGGGTTTCACCATGTTAGCCAGGATGGTCTCAATCTCCTGACCTCGTGATCCACCCGCCTCGGCCTCCCAAAGTGCTGGGATTACAGGCGTGAGCCACCGCGCCCAGCCTCATCTCTATTTCTACCCACGTTTCTTTCTTTCTTTCTTTCTTTCTTTGAGACAACATCTTGCTCTGTCAACCAGGCTGGAGTGTAGTGGTGTGATCATAGCTCACTGCACCCTCAGACTCCTAGGCTCAAACAATCCTCCCACCTCAGCCTCCCAAAGTGCTAGGATTATAGATGTGAGCCACCATGCCTAGCATATAGCCAACTTTTTTATTTACACTCATTCTAATTTCAATTCTAGTGAATTTTATAAATGTAAACAAATATGTCACTTTCCTGCTTAAAACCCTTCAGTGCCAATGCTCCCTACTGCTCTTGGCTGACAGGACCGTGCATAAAGCCCCAGACACCTCCACACTCTATGCTCCTTCCTGAAATGCACCATGTTCTTTCTCATCTTCCGAATTAACCCTGTGGTGTCTATGCCTCAACCCCTCCCCTACCACCACCTCCTGCTGCCAGCCCTTAACCCAGACGACTCCTCACTCAACCTTCAGGTCTCAGTTTATAAGCCCTTCTTTAAATAAGCTTTTCCTGACCAACCAAGACCAGCTAAATCTTCCTTTTCCTCCTCTAAGACTGTGTACTCACCCTACACCCAAAGTACTTACCATGCTCCTATAATTATTAATTTATGGAGAAAAATTAATAATTATTATTATCCCCAACTAGATTGTTATCCCCAACCTGAATGGGATCCATGAGTTATTAGGAACTGTCTTTCTATGTACTATTCCAGGCACCTAACAAGGGCACGGCAAAATACTCACTCAGTGAGTAAATGTACCAAATTTATAGTAGTTATCATGACACAGCCAAACTTTAATAGCCTCTCTTGACTCTCTGTTTCCAGCCTCTCCAAGTTCCAGTCTATCTGCAGCTAGAGTGCTCAGTGATTTAGTTTCAGTGATTTAATTTCACAGTACCTAGGACAGACATACAGCTGACCCTCTGCATCCATGGGCAGATTCAACCAACTGGAGATAGAAAATGTGAGGGGGGAGAAATGGATGCCTGTGTCTATACTAAGCATGTACAGAGTTTCTTCTTGTCATGATTCCCTAAACAATACAGTATTAACAACTATTTACATAGGATTTACATTGTAGTAGGTTTTATAAGTAATCTAGAGATATTTAAAGTATAAAAGAGGATATGCATAGGTCATATGCAAACACTATACCATTTTATATAAGGCACTTGAGCCTCCATGGATTTTTCTATCTGTGGGGTCTATGGGGGTCCTGAAGCCAGTTCCCCACAGATGCCAAGGGACAATTCTACTCTTATTCCCTCGGGTTTCACTCTAGTTGGAGCTGACACACATTCAGGCAGATGCTATAGTGCATGGCAACTCTTGAATGTGCTCAGTGATTCTCTCCCCACTGTACGGAGAAAAAAAATCTCCCAGTCAATTATCCAAGGTTCTCCATAATCCAGTCCACTCTTCCCATTTAACCTCTCCACACTTAACAGTAAGAATTTTCTGGCTGGGCATGGTGGCTTCCACCTGTAATCCCAGCACTTTGGGGGGCCGAGGTGGGCGGATCACGAGGTCAGGAGATCGAGACCATCCTGGCTAACATAATGAAACCCTGTCTCTACTAAAATACAAAAATTTAGCCAGGCATTATGGCACGTGCCTACTTGGGAGGCTGAGGCAGGGGAATCGCTTGAACCCGGGAGGCAGAGGTTGCAGTAAGTGCAGTTGTCACTCCAGCCTGGGTGACAAAGCAAGACTCTGTCCCAAAAAAATGAATGAATGAATTTAAAAAAAATAATTTTCTACCCTGGACAGACAGGTCTCCTCATGGTCCCCTAAATACTCTCAGCTCATTCCAGCTTCATGCCTTTGTTTGTGCTCCTCCCATTGCCAAATACACCCTTCATTCTCCCTGCTGCTCATCCATACACAACCCTGCCTTCTAGATCTAGCAGATCCTGCCCCTTCACCAGGCTTCTCCCAGAGATCTTCCAACTCTCTGAATCCTCAGAGATCTTACCTGGATCATGCCATGTGGCATTTGATAAAGCACCGACATCCTGAGCTATGCTTTCATGTCTCACCCTATACTTTGTTCCTTTTGGCACCTGACACACAGGGAGGTGTGAGGGAGAGTTCCAGACTAGGCAGTAAAGCACTGTTTCCCTGCTTGCCAATTATATTCATTCATTCAGTCAATAAATGCCAACTGGCCACATTGTCTGTGCAGACACCTACTATGTGTAGGTCAGTAAGAGACAATTTTAACAACATTCTCTACAGGGTTGGCAACTGTGGCTTGGCTCCTCTTCCCTCTACTCTCATTCTTGATAACTTAAATAGCTAACTAATATACAGAAGTAACCAGGTTTAGAAACATGAAGTCTATTATCAATTGCATGTTAAACAAGTTAACTACTCAGCTTTGGTAACCTCTGAAAGATGGAGACACTATGAACAACCTTCCAGGGCCACTGGTGAACAACATTAGAAAGCATTATTTACATGTTCACATTTGTATCTTTTATTATTAGGACAATAATGCTAAACAGTATCCATTCCCAACTCCTGTAGGAAGAAATCACTGGCTGACACAGATTCAGACATTTTAAAAGGAAAGAAAGTGAAAGACCTTATTTTCAAAACCGTAACCAAGTGACTACAACTTAAATGGGAACTTTTCAGCAGATAGAATTATTTTTGGTTTTTACTTAAAAATAAAAAATTGTGCGAAGTTTGTGAGTAACAGGCCACCTACCTGAGGCTTGGTGAAATTTCTGTCTGCGCACCACTGAACAAAATGTTGTCTTGCGGCATACAAACTCTTTCTGTCCATCTTCTTACAATATACTCGAATCAGCTGCTCTGCAAATTTCTCTGGCAGAAGTTGTGAAACCTTTTTAAAATGAAGAGATTTCACTATCACCTTGAATTCACACATTGGAGATACCAGCTGGTCCCTAGGCTCCTAACTATTTCTTTTTTTTGAGACAAGGTCTCCCTGTCATCCAGGCTGGAGTGCAGTGTGGCACAATCACAGCTCACTGAGGCCTTGACCTCCCAGGCTGAAGCGATCCTCCCACCTCAGCCTCCTAAGTAGCTGGAACTACAGGCATTAGCTACCATGCCTAAGTTTTTTATTTTTTGTAGAGATGGGGTCTCGCTTTGTTAGCCAGGCTGATCTTAAGCTCTCGGTCTCAAGTGATCCTCCCGCTTCAGCCTCCCAAAGCACTGGGATTACAGGTATGAGCTACTGTGCCAGGCCCACTTTAATTGCAAAGATACGCCTTAAAACCTAGTTTGCATATAAAATGCTAATTTACCATAAAGATTTGCTACATGCCATTACAGTATATTTGTTTTGCCTAAGTAGTTACCTGGTTTTTCGTAATCTTGATTGGTCTGTTGGGGTCAGTCTTACAATAGAAGCTAACGTGATCAATTGGATTCTTTTCTTGCATTCCATAATCCATGTTGATAACCTAAATAAAAGCAATACATAAGTAATCATATAGCAACCAGGAGAACTGAATTCAGGGCTGTAGGAGCATAACAAGAAATGGAACAGAGGCCACCTGATTACAGGCAGGGTGGCTCAGGCCTGTAATCCTAGCATTTTGGGAGGCCAAGGCAGGTAAATCATGAGGTCAGGAGTTCGAGACCAGCCTGACCAACATACTGAAACCCCCGTCTCTACTAAAAATCCAAAAATTAGCTGGGCATGGTGGAATGCGCCTGTAACCCCAGTTACTCGGGAGACTGAGGCAGGAGAATTGCTTGAACCTGGGAGGTGGAGGTTGCAGTGAGCTGAGATCGCACCACTGCACTCTAGCCTGGCAACAGAGTGAGACTGTGCCCCCCCCCCCCAAAAAAAAAAGAAAAGAAAAAGAAATGGAATAGAGCCTTCTAGGGATTCGGAAGTAAGAATGTTGATAAGGTGACTCATGATGGAATAAAAATAACTGGTTCATGATCACTCTTAGGGATTTGGTATTGAAATCTGGGGGAAAATGGGAAATGTACTTGTGTGTTCAATCTAAGTATGGTGTAAACTCAATCCCTGCTATGTGACAGATACAGGTAGACACTAGAGGTGCAACAAGGACACTTTAAAATAAAATCCCAGACCGAACGCAGTGGCTCACTTGAGACCAGGAGTTCGAGACTACCCTGGTCAACATGGTGAAACACTGTCTCTACCAAAAATACAAAACAAAACAAAATTAGCCAGACATGGTGTTATGTACCTGTGGTCCAAGCTACTTGGGAGGCTGAGGCACAAGAATTGCTTGAACCTGGCAGGCAGTGAGTTGAGATTGCGCCACTGCACTCCAGCCTAGGCAACAGAGCAAGACTCTGCCTCCAAAAATAAATAAGTAAAGAAAATTCTAGCCCCCACAAACCAGGCAGCCCTAGATTGAAGTTCAACAAATAATTATAAAAGTATGCAACCACAGTTGAAAAGCAAAGGGTGCTTTGAAATGTTCTAACAGGGTACCTGATGTAGCCTAGGGTGCCTGGAGAAAACATTTTCCTGGGAAAGTGACTTTACTAAGTGAGCAAGAAACAAACAGGCTTAGGTGGGAAGAAAAAGAATTGCAGGCAGAAGAAACAGCTCAGAGGCAGAGAGTACTGAAACTATCTCCTGGATTTAGCAACTCTGAAGTCACTGGAGATCCTGGAGAGAGTATAGTGATGGCAACAGAGAAAAAGGTTCAGGAGAAAATAAGAAACAGAAATGTAAGAGGCGTGATGGCTCATGCCTGTAATCCCAGCACTTTGGGAGGCCGACGCGAGCGGATCACAAGGTCAGGAGATCAAGACCAGCCTGGCCAATATTGTGAAACCCCATCTCAACTAAAAATACAAAAATTAGCTGGATGTGGTGGCAGGCACCTGTAGTCCTGGCTACTCAGGAGACTGAGGCAGGAGAATCGCTTGAACCCAGGAGGTGGAGGTTGCAGTGAGCCAAGATCAGGCCACTGCACTCCAGCCTGGGCGACACAGTGAGACTCTGCCTCAAAAAAAAAAAAAAAAAAAAAGTAAGAGAAGGCAACTTTTAGAAGTTTCGCTGTTCAGAGGAGGCAAGACGTTAAAGAAAACAAAATTACAGCTAGATAGGAGGAGTAAGTTCTAGGGTTCTATAGTTCTGTAGGATGACTACGACTATAGTTAACAGTAATTTCCTTTGTTTTGACATAGAGCCTTGCTCTGTTGCTCTGACTGGACTGCAGTGGCACAATCTCGGCACACTGCAACCTCCGCCTCCTGGGTTCAAGTGATTCTCCTGCCTCAGCCTCCTAAGTAGCTGGGATTACAGGCATGCACCACCACGCCCAGCTAAGTTTTGTATTTTTAGTAGAGATGGGGTTTCACCATGTTGACCAGGCTGGTCTCAAACTCCTGGCCTCAAGTGATCCACCCGCCTAGGCCTCCCAAAGTGCTGTGATTACAGGCATGAGCCACCACGGCTGGCCTAGTTACCAGTAACCTATTACACAGTCTTTTTGTTATTTTTGATATGGAGTCTCTCTGTCGCCAGGTTGGAATGCAGTGGCTCCATCCCTGCTCACTGCAACCTCCGCCTCCCGGGTTCAAGCAATTTTCCTGCCTCAGCCTCCCAAGTAGCTCCAAGTAGCCTCCCAGGCGCGTGCCATCACACCTGGCTAATTTATTTTATTTTATTTCAGTAGAGACAGGGTTCCACCATGTTGGCCAGGATGGTCTTGATCTCCTGACCTCATGAACTGCCTGCCTTGGCCTCCCAAAGTGCTGCGATTACAGGCATGAGTCACCGTGCCCGGCCTATTACATAGTTTTAAATAGCTTGAAGGAAAATATTAAATGTTCCCAACACAGAGAAATGATAAATGTTTTAGATGATGCATATGCTAACTGCCCTGATCTGATCATCAGACATTTATATACACTATGTACCCCATGAAAATGGGACAGTTATCATTTGTCAGTTTAAAAAATACATAAAATAAAAACATAAAGAAAAAAAAGACAGCAAGAAAGAAGTACCTGGAGAGGAATTTGGTACCTTAGAAAGGTAAGGGAAGATGAGTCTGACCCTGAAAAAGAGGAGAGGGGTGAAGAGCAGTGCGGTGTTCATGATTTTCTTGAGACAGGCTCTTGCTCTGTCGCCTAGGCTAGAGTGCAGTGGTACGATATCAGCTCACTGCAACCTCCACCTCCTGGGCTCAAGTGATCTTCCCACCTTGGCCTCCTAAGTAGCTGGGACCATAGACGTGCACCACCACACCTGGATAATTTTTGTGTTTTTGGTACAGATGGGGTTTTGTTGCAGCAAGCCATGATCATGCCACTACACTTCAGCCTGGGACACAGACAGAGACCCTGTCTCAAAATAAACAAAAGTTTAAATTAACATTGGTTGGGTGTAGTGGCTCATGCCTGTAATCCCACACTTTAGGAGGCTAAGGCAGCAAGATTGCTTGAGGCCAGGAGTTTGAGACCAGCCTGGGCAACAGAGTGAGACCCTATCTATACAAAAAATTTAAAAATTAGCTGGGCATGGTGGCATGTGTCTGTAGTCCTAGCTACTCAGGAGGCTGAGGTGGGAGGATCGCTTGAGCCCAGGAGTTTAGGTTATAATGAGCTGTGATTACATCACTGCACTCCAGCCTGGGCAACAGAGCGAGACCCTGTCTCTAAAAAATAAACAAATAATACTAAATACAATAAAAAATGAAGTTATTCAGTTACAGCAACCACATTTCAGGTGCTCAACACCTGCATGCAGCTAGTGGCTATGAAAAGGGACAGCACTGACCAAGAATATCTCTGTCACTGCAGAAAGTTCTATAGGACAATACTTCTCTAGAACACAAGTAGAGTTACCCTAAGCCTTTGACAAGAACAAAGCTGTTTCCCTAGTATACAAATGGGAATACTGAATACAGTTGCCGATGGAGGCAGGCTTGTTTCTTTGGTGAGAAAGGTGTAAGGAGTTGCTACTTAATGTCCTATAGGTTATCTTGGAAATAAGAGTCAAAGGTTAGGTTATTCATGAGGGTGAATATAGCTGGAGGTGGGAAGCATGGTTGGATTTCTGAGAGGAGGGAGGACAGTTTGAAATGATGATGATGATTATTATTAGTATTACTTTTTGAGATGGGGGTCTTGCTCTGTTGCCCAGGATGGAGTGCAGTGGCAGGATCTTGGCTCACTGCAACCTCTGCCTCCCAGGTTCAAGTGATTCTCCTGCCTCAGCCTCCTTGAGTAGCTGAGATTACAGGCACCCACCACCATCCCTGGCTAGTTTTTGTATTTTTAGTAGAGATGGGTTTTGCCATGTTGGCCAGGCTGGTCTCGAACTCCTGACCTCAGGTGATCTGCCCGCCTCAGCCTCCCAAAGTGCTGGGATTGCAGGCGTGAGCCACCGTGCCTGGCCTGAAATGATTATTAGAGACTCGGAGAATCACACTAAGCCTGCCAGAAGGCCCAGCTTAGTTTCGTGACCGGGAATTTATAGATATGCCTGTACGGTGATGGTACCCAGGAGCATTTATGTGCCCAGGTAGAGGTGTGGAGATGTTTAGATTTGATTCATCTAGGTTGTATGGCCTTCTGCTAGGTAGATGCAAAGAAGGAAAAGAGAGTTGAGGGTAACTACAGAAAAATGAGTGAATTACTGTATCACAATATCCAAGATACTTTTTTTGTTTGTTTTTTTTTTTTTTTTTTGAGACGGAGTTTCGCTCTGTCGCCCAGGCTGGAGTGCAATGGCCGGATCTCAGCTCACTGCAAGCTCCGCCTCCCGGGTTTACGCCATTCTCTCGCCTCAGCCTCCCGAGTAGCTGGGACTACAGGCGCCCGCCATCTCGCCCAGCTAATTTTTTGTATTTTTTTTAGTAGAGACGGGGTTTCACCGTGTTAGCCAGGATGGTCTCGATCTCCTGACCTCGTGATCCGCCCGTCTCGGCCTCCCAAAGTGCTGGGATTACAGGCTTGAGCCACCGCGCCCGGCTGTTTGTTTGTTTTTTGAGATGGAGTCTCATTCTGTTGCCCAGGCTGGAGTGCAGTGGTATGATCTCAGCTCACTGCAACCTCTGCCTCCTGGGTTCAAGCGATTCTCCTGCCTCAGCTTCTCAAGTAACTGGGATTATAGGCGTGCGCCACCACGCCTGGCTAATTTTTTTATTTTTAGTAGAGATGGGGTTTCACCGTGTTGGCCAGGCTGGTCTCGAACTCCTGACTTCAAGTGATTCACCCTCCTTGGCCTCCCAAGGTGCTGGGATTATAGGCATGAGCCATTGCACCCGGCCTACATGTGGAAAGAAATGAAGATAGAAGGGCACTGACAAGCTCGAAGAAAGTGAGGACACAATAAACTAGAGGGCCTGATGAGCTAGGAAAACGTGGATGAGGAAGAAAGGGGTTTGTGGACAGAGAAAAGTATGTTTAAACTAGTGATTTTACAGGGAGGGCAGTTTTGAATGTTGATAAGGTCCAGGGTGTAATCTGCTGAGACTACTGGCCTGAGGTGCAGTGCTGTCTAGCTCTGTCGCCCAGGCTGGAGTGCAGTGGTGCGGTATCGGCTCACTGCAACCTCCGCCTCCCGGGTTCAAGTGATTCTCCTGCCTCAGCCTCCTGAGTAGCTGGGACTACAGACACATACCATCACACCAAGCTAATTTTTGTATTTTTAGTAGCGATGGGGGTTTCACCACGTTGGCCAGGATGGTCTCAATCTCCTGACTTTGTGATCAACCCGCCTTAGCTTCCCAAAGTGCTAGGATTACAGTCATGAGCCACTGTGCCCAGCTCTTTTTTTTTTTTTTCTTTTTCTTTTTCTTTTGGAGACAGAGTCTTACTCTGCTGCTCAGGCTGGAGTGCAGTGGCGTGATCTCGGCTCACTGCAACCTCTGCCTCCTGGGTTCAAGCAATCCTCCTGCCTCAGCCTCCCGAGTAGCTGGGACTATAGGCGCGAGCCACCAAGCCCGGCTAATTTTTTTGTATTTTCACTAGAAACGGGGTTTTGCCTTGTTGGCCAGGCTGGTTTCGAACTCCTGACTCAGGTGATCCACCCACCTTGGCCTCCCAAAGTGCTGGGATTACAGGCGTGAGCCACAGTGCCTGGCCCTACAACTTTCTCCTCTGTGTTTGTATGCAGGCAACAAAAAAAAAAATAAAATGTGTTACTTGTGTAATTAAAAATTTTTAGGCCGGGCGTGGTGGCTCAAGCCTTTAATCCCAGCACTTTGGGAGGCTGAGACGGGCAGATCACGAGGTCAGGAGAGCGAGACCATCCTGGCTAATACAGTGAAACCCCGTCTCTACTAAAAAATACAAAAAACTAGCCGGGCGAGGTGGCGGGCGCCTGTAGTCCCAGCTACTTGGGAGGCTGAGGCAGGAGAATGGCGTAAACCCGGGGGCCGGAGCTTGCACTGAGCTGAGATCCGGCCACTGCACTCCAGCCTGGGCGACACAGCGAGACTCTGTCTCAAAAAAAAAAAAAAAAAAAAAAATTTAATATAGACAATGTAATCACATGACCCCAATTATATTAAAAATAATGGCAAAAGATCACAAATCAAATTTTTTTGTGGTTAATAATATTGGTTCTCTTTGTAAGGGCACAGATTACTTCCTTTTATCTTTCTGCATTTTTCTAAGTAATTATAATGAACACGTACTACTTTTATAATGGTGGGTACTTTATCGTTAAAAAATTATTCACTCAGTTTATTACTGGACTAATTACTTACATCCACTATAAAATCTTCAGCTTCCAGTTTTACTTCCAGCAATTCGTTGGGTTTAGCAGCAGCAACCTCTTTTGGAAGAGATTCATAGTCCTCCTGGAAAACACAAGACTCCTCATGTTGGAATCCATTTTTCATCATTAAGCCTTCATGCCACAAACAGGTTCTCTTTATGAAAATGGCACCTAACTAAGAAAAATGATTAGAGATATCCTTAACAAATATAGCTCCTACCAATGTCACCCGTTAAACAAATAAAGCGATTTTTATAAAAAATTGTAAAAAGTGGCCAGGCATAGTGGCTCATGCCTATAATCCAAGCACTTTGGGAGGCCGAGGTGGGCGGATCATGAGGTCAGGAGTTCAAGACCAGCCTGACCAACATGGTGGAACCCCGTCTCTACTAAAAATACAAAAATTAGCTGGGCGTGGTGGCGGGTGCCTATAATCCCAGCTACTCGGGAGGCTGAGGCAGGAGAATTGCTCAAACCCAGGAGGCGGAGGGTACAGTGAGCTGAGATCACGCCACTGTACTCTAGCCTGGGTGACAAAGTGAGACTCTGTCAAAAAAAAAAAAAAAAAATTCACATTTTGAAAAAAAAAAGAGTGGCATTAACCTATTAGTACAACAAGAGGAAGTATAACCCAGAAATTATTGAGGTAGGATGTGGTTATAAGTATGACTTGTGTTATAGCTTTCTGGCAAAGAGAAAACTCTTCAACAAGTAGGAGGTGAAAATAGATATTTGAGTTAAAGAAGACAGGTATGTGCCATCTGGGAGACTGATATCCTGTGAAGGAACCAAGTCATTACAACAGGTCACCACAGCCTCAATGAAGCTCATGCAGGCACTTTCTTTGGAGGTCCCTTTCCCTTATATTCATTTTCCCATGCTTGAATCTAGCCAAAATTAGAGACCCACTCTCACGTCCTGGATGAGAGCAAAGATTTGGAGTTAAGTTAGACCTGGCTTTTGAATCCTGGCTAAATACGCTTTCATGAGCAAGTTATTTAATCTCAGTGAAGCCTCAGTTTCTCTATCTGTAAAACAGGCCTAAGACCCCTGCACTGCTGTAAAGATTAAATGAGAGTAAATGTAAAGCACTTAGTACAGAGTCATAGTATCATGACAGGTTAGTGGTTTCCTCTTGGAGGACAGAGATAACCTTTCACTAATGGAAAGATGCCTGATAACTCACCTTTTTAATCTTTACTTGTCCCGTTGGCTGGGTCTCACCCACATACTTGAATAGATTACGGTATTCAATTTGTTTTAAAATCTCTCGTGCGTCTTTCAATTTGGGATCAGTAGAGTATAAAATCTCCAGAAAAATGTTATCTGCCAATTTGATGACATTTCAGTTACATTAAAATAAAAACACAGAGTTAAATAATTACATAGTGCTATTCTACTGAAAAGATCTTAACAGGCAGGTACATTATTATTTTAGCAATACGAGAAAATTTTTTAAAATACTTAAGTGAAAAAACCTTTTAAAACTGTTCCAGTTGACCAGTCACAGTGGCTCATGCCTGCAATCCCAGCACTTTGAGAGGCTGAGGCGGGCGGATCACTTGAGGTCAGGAGTTCGAGACCAGCCTGTCCAACATGGTGAAACCCCGTCTCTACTAACAATACAAAAAAAATTAGCTGGGTGTGGTGGCGGGCACCTGTAATCCCAGCTACTCAGGAGGCTGAGGCAGGAGAATTGCTTGAGCCTGGAAAGTGGAGGTTGCAGTGAGCCAAGATTGCGCCATTGCACTCAAGCCTGGGCAACAAGAGTGAGACTCTGTCTCAAAAATAAAAGTTCCTGTCAATGACTTGGATTTAATTCCAGGTAATCCAGAGAGTGGGGAAGGATAGAGAGAAATAAGACTGCATTGGAGTTGATGACTGCTGAGCTGGGTGATGGGCACATAAATGTGTATGGATTTATTGTTGACATGTTTTAATTTGTTTTTAAAAGAGAATGGTGGCTAGGCACTGTGGCTCACATCTGTGATCCCAGCAATTTGGGAGGCCGAGGCAGGTGGATCACCTGAGGTCAGGAGCTCGAGACCAGCCTGGCCAACATGGCAAAACCCTGCCTCTACCAAAAATACAAAAATTAGCTGGGCATGGTGGTGCATGCCTGTGGTCCCAACTACTCAGGAGGCTGAGGCAGGAGAATTTGCTTGAACCCTGGAGGTGGAGGTTGCAGTGAGCCGAGATGGCGCCACTGCACTCCCACCTGGGTGACAGAGTGACACTATCTCCAAAAAAAAAAAAAAAAAAAAAAAGAGAATGGTCCTGAAATATTTACAAGCAAAATTATGTCTAGGATCTGCTTCAAAATAGTCCAGTGTTTGACATGAGTGGGTAGATGAGGAGATGAGGCAAAACTGCCATGTGTTGATAACTGTTGAAGCTAAGTGACAGGTACTTTGTAAATTTCTATAATAATAAAACAATGATTTTTTAAGTGTCCCATTTGATGATGAGAGTAGAAGAAATATTTTTCCTTTCTTTCATTTTCTCCCAATTTTTATTTTGAAAAATTTCAAAATAAAATATCCTTCACTTAAATTCAACAATTGTTAATGTTTTTCTGCATGCACTTTCTCCATATATATATCCCTGTGCAATTTTTTTTGAGACAGAGTCTTGCTTTGTCATCCAGGCTGGCGTGCAGTGGTGTGATCTTGGCTCACTGCAACCTCTGCCTCCCAGGTTCAAGTGATTCTCTTGCCTCAGCCTCTTGAGTAGCTGGGACTACAGGTGTGTGCCACCATGCCCAGCTAATTTCTGTATTTTCAGTAGAGATTGGGTTTCACCACGTTGGTCATGCTGGTCTCAAACTCCTGGCCTCAAGTGATCCACCCGCCTCAGCCTCCCAAAGTGCTGGGATTCCAGGTGTGAGCCACTTCACCTGGCCTTTTTCTTTGTTTTTTTTTTTCTTCTTTTTAAGGAGACAAGGTTAGGTTCTGTGCCTAGGCTGAAGTGCAGTGGTGTGATCATAGTTCACTGCAGCATCAAAGTCCTGTGCTCAAGGCATCCTCCTGCCTTAGCCCTTGAGTAGCTGGGACTACAGATGTGCACCACCATGCCTGGCTAAATTTTTTTTTTTTTTTTGAGACAGGGTCTCACTGTGTCATCAGGCTGGAGTGAAGTGGTATACGATTATGGCTCACTGCATCCTTGACCTCCTGGGCTCAGGCAATCTTCCTGCCTCAGCCTCCTGAGTAACTGGGACTATAGGCACATGCCACCATGCCCAGCTAAATCAAAAGCTAGTTTAAATAAATGTAAATATAATTTGAAAAAATTAATCTACCTGCCTCAGTCTCCTGAACAGCTGGGACTAAAGGCACATGCCACCACACCTGGATAAAGATGACTTTTTTTTTTTTTTTTTTGAGACAGAATCTCACCCTGTTGCCCAGGCTGGAGTGCAATGGTGCGATCTCGGCTCACTGCAACCTCCGCCGCCTGGGTTCAAATGATTCTCCTGTCTCAGCCTCCGGAGTAGCTGGGATTACAGGCACCAGGCTGGTCTCAAACTCCTGACCTCGTATTCGCCCGCTTCGGCCTCCCAAAGTGCTGGGATTACAGGCGTGAGCCACCGTGCCCAGCTGACTTTTTAAAATGTAGCGTCACTTGCGTTATTATGAATGAAAATTAAAAGTATCCTCAACTTGTTCAATTTTTTTTATGTTATTTATTTATTTATTTATTTCATGTTTGAGATGGAATCTCGCTCTGTCATCCAGGCTGGAATGCAGTGGTGCGATCATGGCTTACTGCAACCTCCGCCTCCTGGGTTCAAGTGATTCTCGTGCCTCAGTCTCTGAGTAGCTGCGACTATAGGCACCCACCACCACGTCAAGCTAATACTTTGTATTTTTAGTAGAGACAGGGTTTCACCATGTTGGTCAGGCTGGTCTTGAACTCCTGACCTCAAGTGATCCACCTGCCTCAGCCTCCCAAAGTGTTGGGATTATAGGCATGAGTCACCCTGCCTAGCCTTATATATATATTTTTAAAGAACAATGTATATAGTTCTTGTAAGTTAATTTTTTATTTTTTTCTCTATTATTATTATTATTTGATACAGGGTCTTGCTCTGTTACCCAGGCTGGACTGCAGTGGTGCAATCTTGGCTCACTGCAATCCCCACCTCCTGGGCTCCAGTGATTCTCCAACCTCAGCATCCTGAGTAGCTGGGACTATAGGCACGTACCATCACGGCTAATTTTTAAATTTTTTATAGAAACAGGGTTTCAGCATGTTGCCCAGGCTGATCTCAAACTCCTGGGCTCAAGCGATCCATCTGCCTTGGTCTCCTAGAGTGCTGGGATTATAGGCATGAGCCACCTTGTTTGGCCTATTATGTATCTTTTGATTGAATTTACTGAAAGGTAATGTGAAGTCTGTCAAGTTGAATAATAAAAATTTGGGCTTGTATTTTACATGCCTTTTCCCCCCATTTCATTTTTCTAGTAATTCATTTTTATCATACTTTACAGAAATAACAATCTGCATGGGGTTGGTAATTTAAAAAACTGGTTCTTCAAAGACAGTTTAGGAGGAGATAGTTTAGGTTTCATTTTGTCAGTGTGCAGCAAATAGAATCCAGCTGCCATAGAAGTAGCACTCTAGGCAGGAAGCTATGGTAGAGTGATTTGGCTGTGTCTTAGGTCACTTAGCTTCTGTTGTTTTTCTCCATTTTCAGAGCCTCCAACCTTTCCACAGATTCTGAAAGCTATGTGATTGCTTTCCAATTTTATTTTTATTTTTTGTTTATTTATTTATTTATTTTTGAGACAGAGTCTTGCTCTGTTGCCCAGGCTGGAGTGCAGTGGTGCGATCTCGGCTCACTACAACCTCTGCCTCCTGGGTTCAAGCGATTCTCCTGCCTCAGCCTCCTGAGTAGCTGAGATTACAGGTATGCGTCACCATGCCTGGCTAATCTTTGTATTTGTAGTAGAGACAGGGTTTTACAATTTTGGACAGGATGGTCTCGAACTCCTGACCTCAGGTAATCTGCCCTCCTTGGCCTCCCAAAGTGCTGGGATTACAGGCATGAGCCACCATGCCTGGCCCAATTTTATTTTTAGTTAAACAGTTTCATAATTTGTAACTAAGAACTCTGACTGGTGTATACTTTTCATTTTACTTCTTTCGCTTTATCTCAGTCAATACTTTCCCACATTAAAGAACTAGCTGTGGCTGGGTGCAGTGGCTCACGCCTGTAATCCCAGCACTTTGGGAGGCCGAGGCAGGAGTTTCAGACCAGCCTGGCTGACATGGTGAAACCCTGTCTCTACTAAACATACAAAAAAAAAATTAGCTGGGCGTGGTGGTAGGCACCTGTAATCCCAGCTACTCGGGAGGCTGAGGAAGGAGAATCGCTTGTACCCAGGAGGTGGAGGCTGCAGTGAGCCGAGATTGTGCCATTGCATTCCCGACTGGGCTACAAGAGCAAAACTCTGTCCCACACTCAAAAAAAAAGAACCTTTCCACACTAAGCTGCAGATTTTGTTTCTGCAGAAGTGTGGATAGATGTTCCTGGCATCTTGTGTTTTTGTAATGAAAATAATGTTAAATGGTCAAGTTAGTTTTTTGGTGTTCAATATTAGTCCAGGTATGAGTTAAATAATGACAAGTCTGGGCAACATAGTGGGACCCTGTCTCTACAAAAATTGAAAAAATTACCCAGGTGTGGTAGCACATGCCTATAGTCCCAGCTACTTGGCTGAGGCTGAGGCTGAGGCAAGAGGATCACTTGAGCCCGGGAGGTTGAGGCTGCAATAAGCTATGATGGCACCACTGCACTCCAGCCTGGATGACAGAATAAAATCCTGTCTCAAAATAAATAAAAAAATAAAAATTAAATTAAAAAGTTAAATAATGGCCCAGGCTTGGTGGCTCACACCTGTAATCCCAGCACTCTGAGAGATCAAGGCAGATGAATCACATGAGGTCAGGAGTTTGAGACCAGCCTGGCCAATATGGTGAAACCCCGTCTTTACTGAAAATACAAAAATTAGCTGGGCATGGTGGGGCATGCCTGTAGTCCCAGCTACCCAGGAAACTGAGGCAAAAGAATTGCTGAAACCCAAGAGGTGGAGGTTGCAGTGAGCCAAGACTGCACCAGTGCACTCCAGCCTAGGTGACAGAGCGAGACTCCATCTGCAGGAAAAAAAAAAAAAAAAGTTAAATAATGTATATTGAGTACTTATGTGTCAAGTCTATACCAGGTGCTATGCCTCATTTAAACATCACAACAAAACTGTATACTAGGTATCATTACCCTCATTTTACAGATGAAAGATTCAGATAGGTCAAATCCCTTTATCAAGGTCACTTTATCGGTACAAGACAGAAATAAAACTCAAATTCAAAAGGAGATAATTACTTGGGAAGCTAAAATCCTTCCACCGGCTGTGTACAGTGGGTCACACCTGTAATCCTGGCACTTTGGGAGGTCAAGGCAGGGAGATCGCTTGAGCCCAGGAGTTTGAGAGAAGCCTGGGCAATATAGTGAGACCCTTTCTTTCTTTTTTTAAAATTAAATGGTTATTTTGAAAAATGAAAAATAAAAGAAAGAAAAATAACTCACTGGCAATTCAAGGACATCTTATAGTTTATCTGAGATGGACCATCTATGTGACCTGTAACTTCTTACCTGTCAGCTTAGTATAGGCTTCCATGTCATCAATTGCTGTAGAAATGCGATACTTTTTTCCTCCAGCACCTGTAATCTCTATATAGTCATCTGCTTTGAGGAAAGCATCTGTAATCCTAAAAATCATTTTGCAAAAATTTATGCTTATGAGAAATGTGGAATATTTGCCTTATGTCTTACTTAAGGAAATCTTTCTACTTTAGGGAAATAAAATAACGAGGCACAATGTTCTAAAGACAACTGCTTCTCCACCATACCAAATTTGTGCTTGGTGACCTGTGAGCTACCGTGCTTACTGTGTTCAGGCACCGTGGCAGGGCTTTACATTCACCATCTTATTTAATCTTCCCAACAATAAGGTAGGTGTATTCAGCCCTCATTTTATAGATGCAGAAATGAAGTAAATTTTGATTTAACCAAGTTAGGAAGAAACAGGGCCAGGCTTTGAACCTAGATCTCTCTGAATTACAAAACAACAACAACAACAACAAAAACTCTTACCAAAGTATTAACATACAAATAGGAGAATGTACTCCAAGTAATCTGCTCATGACAAAGGATAGGTAAAAATAGGAATGAAGCTAAACTTCCTCAACACAAATGTGAAAACGAACATGAAGGGTTAATTAATTTAAGGCTATTTGAGAGACATGGAAGAAGTAACTTGGCTCACACCCAGTGTTTGATAACTCCTCATGGAATCTTTGTCACAGGGAGACCTGGCTGTACAGTTTTCTGCTATGGTTCTGACTGGGTTAGGAAGAGGTATAATTGCTGTTGGTTTTACCATTTGGTACTAATTTTGATAAATATTTGACAGGATACAAATAGACATTAATCTTAATCCTTAAAGTTAATTTTTGTCATTAATCTCAGAATTCAAATATTCACGTCCTACCTCCCATTCTGCTGATGACTAATATCTGGTACGTAAGTGACTAGCTGCGCCGAGGTCCTGGGTGATCTCAGCACTGCCGCTTCATGTCTGGCCTAAGCCCCTTTATCCACTTCTCTCCTTTTCCTCCAACTAAATTAACTCTATGCTAGATTTTTTTCTTTAAGGAAACCATTTTAAATTTGATCACTTAATATTTACTTGAACTTATCTAGAAATGTCTAGTTGAGCCTAGTATGATACTCTAGCCAAGTATCAAGGAAAATTTTATAGGGAAATGACAATCAAGTTTCTTACATTGTATCAATAATGTTGCCAACTTTGTGTTGATAAGCTCTACGGTGTAAAGAGTTACGAGTGTGGAACATGTCATACAGATTTCCAACTTCCTGCAGGAAAACATGAAGTAAATATTAATAGGATCAGATTATGTTACTCTTATTAGAGACAAGTATACAGGACAAGGAAAGTGATTGTGGCAGACAAGAGGGCTTTGAACAGGGACTTCTTCATTAACACCTTTGACCCCACTACAAAATGAGGAGGCAGATTAGTAAAGCCATTTATTGGCTTGCAACTTTCATTCTTTTTTATTTTTTATTTTTTTAAAGACAAGGTCTTGCTATGTTACTCAGGCTGGTCTTAAGTGATCTTCCCACCTCGACCTTGCTGGGATAACATGCATCAGCCACTGTGCCCAGCTAACTTTCATTCTTTTTTTTTTTTTTTTAGACGGAGTCTTGCTCTGTTGGCCAGGCTGTAGTACAAGTCTTTCATTGCAAGAACTTTCGGCCGGGCGCGGTGGCTCAAGCCTGTAATCCCAGCACTTTGGGAGGCCGAGACGGGCGGATCATGAGGTCAGGAGATCAAGACCATCCTGGCTAACACGGTGAAACCCCGTCTCTACTAAAAAATACAAAAAAAAAAAACTAGCCGGGCGAGGTGGCGGGTGCCTGTAGTCCCAGCTACTCGGGAGGCTGAGGCAGGAGAATGGCGTAAAACCCGGGAGGCGGAGCTTGCAGTGAGCTGAGATCCGGCCACTGCACTCCAGCCCGGGAGACAGAGCGAGACTCCGTCTCAAAAAAAAAAAAAAAAAAAGAACTTTCATTCTTTTCTTTTTTTTTTTTTTTGAGATGGAGTCTCGCTCTGTCGCCAGGCTGGAGTGCAGTGGCTTGATCTCGGCTCACTGCAAGCTCCGCTTCCTGGGTTCACGCCGTTCTCCTGCCTCAGCCTCCTGAGTAGCTGGGACTACAGGCACCTGCCACCATGCCCGGTTAATTTTTTTGTATTTTTTTTAGTAGAGACGGGGTTTCACTGTGTTAGCCAGGATGGTCTTGATCTCCTGACCTCGTGATCCACCCGTCTCGCCCTCCTAAAGTGCTGGGATTACAGGCTTGAGCCACCGCACCCGGCCAGAACTTTCATTCTTAATAAACTAGGCTAGGCACGATGGCTCACACCTGTAACCCCAGCACTTTGGGAGGCCGAGGTGGGCAGATCACCTGAGATCAGGAGTTCAAGATCAGCTTGGCCAACACGGTGAAACCCTGTCTCTACAAAAATACAAAAATTAGCCAGGCATGATGACAGGTGCCTGTAATCTCAGCTAATAGGGAGGCTGAGGTGGGAGAATCGCTTGAACCCAGGAGGCAGAGGTTGCAGTGAGCCGAGACCACGCCATTGTACTCCAGCCTGGGCCACAGAGCAAGACTCCATCTCAAAAAAAAAAAAAAAACATGGCTGGGCGCGGTGACTCACACCTGTAATCCCAGCACTTTGGGAGGCCGAGGCAGGTGGATCCCGAGGTCAGGAGATCGAGACCATCCTGGCTTACATGGTGAAACCCCGCCTCTACTAAAAATACAAAAAAAATTAGCCTGGCGTGGTGGCAGGCACCTATAGTCCCAGCTACTTGGGAGGCTGAGGCAGGAGAATGGCGTGAACCTGGGAGGCGGAGCTTGCAGTGAGCCGAAATCGAGCCACTGCACTCCAGCCTGGGTGACAGAGCGAGATTCTGTCTCAAAAAACAAAAACAAAAACAAAAAACAAACCCCTAAAATCTACTACATGCTCAAACTCTGTGACAGGTTCTGTTTCAGGCATATATATATGCATATATATGTATATAAATATATATTTTAATCCTCCCAATAACTGTAGGAAATAGGTATCACTATTCTTATGTTCTTCATTCTTGACTTTCTTTTTCTTTTTTCTTTTTTTAGACAGTCTCGCTCTGTCACCCAGGTTGGAATGCAATGGCACACAATCTTGCCTCACTGCAACCTCCACCTCCCAGGTTCAAGTGATTCTCGTACCTCAGCCTCCTGAGTAGCTGGGATTACAGGTGTATGCTACCACGCCTGGCTAATTTTTGTATTTTCTGTAGAGACAGGGTTTCACCATGTTGGCCAGGCTGGTCTCAAACTTGTAAGCTTAAGCGATCTGCCCACCTCGGCCTCATGAAGTAGTGGGATTATGGGATTACAGGTATGAGCCACCATGCCTAGCCGTTCCTGACTTTCTGTACTATACTACTTTTTGATTACATGACTGCCATCTAACAGGGACCTAGTGATTTCAGTTGTTTAACTACAGTTGACCTTTAACAACACATGTTTGAACTGTAAGAGTTCACTTATACAGATTTTCTTGCCCCACTGCCACCCCTGAGACAGTAAGACCAACCCCTCCTCTTCCTGAGTCTATTTAATGTGAAGACGATGAGGATGAAGACCTTTATGATGATCCACTTCCACTTAACGAATAGTAAATATACTTTCTCTGCCTTATGATTTTTTTTTTTTTTTTTTTTTTTTTTTTTTTGAGAGGAGTCTTTCTCTGTCGCCCAGGCTGGAGTGCAGTGGCGCAATCTCGGCTTACCACAACCTCCGCCTCCCAGGTTCAAGTGATTTTTCTGCCTCAGCCTCCCAAGTAGCTGGGATTACAAGTGTTCACCACTGCACCCAGCTAATTTTTGTATTTTGAGTAAAGACAGGGTTTCACCATGTTGCCCAGGTTGGGCAGGCTGGTCTCGTACTCTTTTTTTTTTTTTTTTTTTTTGAGGCGGAGTCTCGCTCTGTCGCCCGGACTTGAGTGCAGTGGCCGGATCTCAGCTCACTGCAAGCTCCGCCTCCCGGGTTTACGCCATTCTCCTGCCTCAGCCTCTCGGGTAGCTGGGACTACAGGCGCCCGCCACCTCGCCCGGCTAGTTTTTGTATTTTTAGTAGAGACGGGGTTTCACCGTGTTAGCCAGGATGGTCTCGATCTCCTGACCTCGTGATCCGCCCGTCTCGGCCTCCCAAAGTGCTGGGATTACAGGCTTGAGCCACTGCGCCCGGCCTCGAACTCTTAACCTCAGGTGATTCGCCCACCTTGGCCTCCCAAAGTGCTGGGATTACAGGCGTGAGCCACTGCGCCTGGCCTTGCCTTATGATTTTCTTTTCTTTTTCTTTTTCTTTTTTTTTTTTTTTTTGAGACGGAGTCTTGCTCTGTGGCCCGGGCTGGAGTGCAGTGGCCAGATCTCAGCTCCCTGCAAGCTCCGCCTCCCGGGTTTACGCCATTCTCCTGCCTCAGCCTCCCGAGTAGCTGGGACTACAGGCGCCCGCCACCTCGCCAGGCTAGTTCTTTGTATTTTTAGTAGAGACGGGTTTCACTGTGTTAGCCAGGATGGTCTCCATCTCCTGACCTCGTGATCCACCCGTCTCAGCCTCCCAAAGTGCTGGGATTACAGGCTTGAGCCACCGCGCCTGGGTGATTTTCTTAATAACATTTTCTTTTCTTTAGCTTACTTTATTGTAAGAATACAGTAGACGGGGCATGGTGGCTCCAACATGTAATACCAGCACTTTGGGAGGCCAAGGAGGGCAAATCGCTTCAGCTCAGGAGTTCGAGACCAGTCTGGGGAACATAGCGAAACTCTCTCTCTACAAAAAAAAAAAAAAAAAAAAAAATAGAAAAATTAGCCCGGTATAGTGGCATGTGCCTGTGGTTGCAACTACTTGGGAAGCTGAAGTGGGAGATTTGCTTGAGCTGGAAACGTGGAGGTTGCAGTGATTGGAGATTGCACCACTATACTCCAATCTGGGTGACAGAGTAAGATCCTGTATCAAAATAATAATAATAATAATATAGTATATGATACATGTAACATTCAAAATAGGCTGGGTGCAGTAGCTCATACCTATAATCATAGCACTTCAGGAGGCTGAGGTGGGTGGGTTACTTGATCCCAGGAGTTTGAGACCAGCCTGGGCAACACAGTGAAATCCCACCTCTATAAAATAAATTTCAAAATTAGCCAAGCATAGGCCTGTAGTCCCAGCTACTGAAGAGGCAGAGGAGGAAGGATCAGTTGAGCCCAGGAAGTCAAGGCTACAGTGCACTATGATAGTGCCACTGTACTCCAGCCTAAGTGATAGAGCAAGACCCTGTCTGGAAACAAAACAAAAACCAAAAAAACATACAAAATGTGTGTAACTGACCATTAAAGTTATCAATAAGGCTTCTGGTCAACAGAAGGCTATTAGTAGTTAAGTTTTTGGGAAGTCAGAAGTTGTATGCAGGCCGCAGGCCAGGCACAGTGGCTCACACCTATAATCCCAGCACTTTGGGAGGCCAAAGTGGGTGGATCACTTGAGGTCAGGAGTTCGAGACCAGCCTGGCCAACATGGTGAAACCCCGTTGTCTAATAAAAAGACAAAAATTAGCTGGGCGTGGTGGCATGCACCTGTAAACCTAGCTAGTCATGAGGCTGAGGCAGAAGAATCACTTGAACCCAGGAGGCAGAGCTTGCAGTGAGCCAAGATCGTGTCACTGTACCCTAGCCTAGGCACAGAGGGAGACTCTAACTCCAAAAAAAAAAAAAAAAGAAAAGAAAAGTTATATACAGATTTTCAACTAGGAGAGGGGGTAGCACCCCTAAACATGATTTTGTTCAGGTGTTAACTGTATAAAATTTTTCAACACTAATATAGTGATTAAAAATGAGACTCTGCCGGGCGCGGTGGCTCAAGCCTGTAATCCCAGCACTTTGGGAGGCTGAGACGGGCGGATCACGAGGTCAGGAGATCGAGACCATCCTGGCTAACATGATGAAACCCCGTCTCTACTAAAAAAATACAGAAAATTAGCCGGGCGAGGTGGCGGGCGCCTGTAGTCCCAGCTACTCGGGAGGCTGAGGCAGGAGAATGGCCTAAACCCGGGAGGCGGAGCTTGCAGTGAGCTGAGATCCGGCCACTGCACTCCAGCCCGGGCGACAGAGCGAGACTCTGTCTCAAAAAAAAAAAAAAAAAAAAAAAAAAATGAGACTCTGGGCTGGGCGTGGTGGCTCATGCCTATAATCACAGCACTTTGGGAGGCTGAGGCAGCTGGATCACAAGGTCAGGAGATCGAGATCATCCTGGCTAACGCGGTGAAACCCCATCTGTACTAAAAATACAAAAAAAAATTAGCTGGGCGTAGTGGCGGGCGCCTGTAGTCCCAGCTACCAGGGAGGCTGAGGCAGGTGTGAACCTGGGAGGTGGAGCTTACAGTGAGCCGAGAAGGCGCCACTGCACTTTGGGTGGTGGAGCGAGACTCCATCTCAAAAAAAAAAAAAAAAAAAAAAAAAGAGAGACTCTGGAAACAAATTTTTTGGGTTGAGATTCCAACTCTACTACTTGTTAATTATATACCTTCTCTGTGCCTTAATTTGCTCGCCTGTTGAATGGAATAATAGTATCTATCTCACAGGGTTATATGGAATAAGTTGATCCGTCCAAAGCACGTAAAATAATGCCTCATACAAGCCAGGCATGATAATGTGCACCAGTAGTCCCAGCTACTTGGGAGGCTGAGGAGGACGGATCACTTGAGCTCAGGAGTTCAAGACTAGCCTGGGGAACACAGTGAGATCCTATTTCAAAAAAAATGCAGCCAACCAAACAAAAAAACCCCAAAACCAGTGTCTGACTCAAAACTTAATAAATGTCCGTTTTAATTTTATTATTATTTAATAATGCAGTAGGAGGGAAGAGACTAAAGATATTTACAAATCCTAGGAATTAAGTAAAGAGATTGTCGATTTACCAATTATTCCAAATTGTCATATGGTTATTTCCAAATTTCAGACTAGGAACAACACTCTTCTTATTATCTCCTCTGGCAGAGCTTACCTTATCTCTAGCACAAATACGCAACTCATTGCCTACTTCACAGACACGGGCAAACTTAATGAAGCGCTTGTAATCAAAATTATTTTGGATTCCAAGATGATGGCAGTCCCTAGAAGGATTCCAAAGCAGAGATATGAAATTTTTCAACAAGGAAGCTGTACCTTAAATAGTAATACTAAATTTATATAAATATTTTAGCCAACTTTTCAGAAGTGTTCAGTGCATACCTGGCAAAATAATCCC